>NW_016157166.1:427-51252 GCF_001687245.7 Rhagoletis zephyria | reverse complement strand
TTACCTGAAAATTTTTTGTTTATCAGTGAGCTCACCCCCCCACCTACCTTTCCCTAAAGTTTGGCACGTTACTTCTGGGACACCCTGTATGTATGCGTGGGAAATGCATTTCCATTTGACTCCAAAACTATTGGGGCATTTTCGTAGCCGAAATAAAGTCGACTCTTAAGTTAAAGTTTGTCAGCCCAAAATAAGAAGAAAGTTAGTATGTACATACTTATATGTAATATTATATGCATGTGCCAGAACGTTATCAATAAATGATTTTGGAGTATGTGTATGGGGAACATATGTACATATGTATGTAATCATATCATCAACTAATTAGCAATNCTAGTTAGTGGTTGAAATATTGGAAGGGAACAGAGAAATTGAGTGTTTTGTCAAAAACTACCAAAAATTACAAAAAACTACCAAAATTCGAGATAACTTATTTCACTGGATATAGAGAAATAATTGCCACTTTTCACTTGGCTGGCCGAGATTTCTTCAATTTTACATTTTAGAATTTTTGTGTCGGATTAACAAAGTTGCGCTTGATGGTGATGAATTTGCGGAGAGATGTGCTGCGGCTGTTTTTATGAATGAATTTACTTGGCCTTGAGAAATATGCGAATGCGTTTATGAAGGAAATAGTTATTGTTGTATTTGAGTATACGTGTAATTATGTATGTATATATGTGCGTAGTATTTAGGCAGCAATATGCACATATGTGTGTATGTAANTAGCCGAAATAAAGTCGACTCTTAAGTTAAAGTTTGTCAGCCCAAAATAAGAAGAAAGTTAGTATGTACATACTTATATGTAATATTATATGCATGTGCCAGAACGTTATCAATAAATGATTTTGGAGTATGTGTATGGGGAACATATGTACATATGTATGTAATCATATCATCAACTAATTAGCAATGAAATTCAATATGATATTGTTGCAAATTATGTTTATTTATTTTTAATGATTTTCATTTAAAATATAATTTAATCTGTAACAAAAACCACAATAATTAAAGTTAAAAAGCTTGCACAAATTGCAAAAAAATTAATCAAACTTCAAAAAATTCTTATAAAAATTTCAAATTTTTAGCAGTTGTTCGCAAATTTTCAAGGGGAGGGGTTGTTCTTGCGCTGATAATCTTTCGTTAGAAATTTGCTTGGAAAAAAGAACAATCATGCGCAAAACAACCTTTTTATAAGACGGTTTGCTACCGACTGAGCTTAGTAGCAGCGCTCTGCTCTCTTATTTACGAACACATGTGCAACCAAGATCGTAAACTCGTTATTATTCGCCACCAAGGCTGCCAATTTAGATAATTTCCCGGCTTTTTCGAAGTCTATTTAGAGGCAGGAAATGAGAAATTGCGGGAAGTGGGAAATCCAGCCCTCTGAGAAATTTTTTGACGGATTTTTAGCTTTTGCCCTTATGCAATATAGTTACGGTGACCATCCGTCCTGTATTATACGGGACAGTCCTCTTTTTTCGTCAATTGTCCTGGTAAGTTATTTATTTCATACGGGACGCCAAAAGTTCTGTTTTTTTTTTAATGCCCCGTATTCGATATTTTGGCGCTTAATAGTTCATAAAAATGGCATGCCTACGATTTCTATGATTGATATTTATTTTTAAATCTGGACGCTTGTGATTCGAAACGAGGAGCACATAAATACGTAAATATGTAGATGGTTTCTGAAGTTATAATTTTGCGTATAAAAACTGGGTGTTTGTGAGTATGAACCGAAATTGGACGTTAATGATTGTTGTTAAAATTTTGTAAGAAATTTCACTAGTATTTAGCTTTTCAAAGGTTTTTTTCAACGCATTTGACATTGAATATTCTGTGTGGCGCAAAGCATATTTAATAGGGGCTGATTCTATTTCAATTCAAGCAGTGTGAATGGGTTCAAAATTCGAAATCAAGTTTAATCCTAATGCAATAAAACAATGTCTTGGACGCTGTGACAGCTCGATTTGATGCTGCCTTAGCTCAGTGGAATAAGAAGAAAAACGGGAAGAAATTAATACCCATTTGGGGGAAAATTATAAAATTTCATATTTTCTTCTAAACGAAATTTGCTTTTTTATAGTATATTCGCAATGAAATGAAATAAAATAAGATATAATAATTTTTTAAGAAAACGAAATGTGTATACCGAGAAACAATAAAAAACATTCAACTATATTATTATGCAAAGAATTGTTAAAGAAGTAACTCTCTTTCACCTAAGGCAGTCAATATGGCGGAATTAGAGTGAGAAGCTGCCAACATGCAACACCTTGTATTATTGCAGCATGAAGTTTAATATGATTTGTATATTTTTAGGAAAAA
This sequence comes from Rhagoletis zephyria, assembly GCF_001687245.7. Lineage (NCBI taxonomy): Eukaryota > Metazoa > Arthropoda > Insecta > Diptera > Tephritidae > Rhagoletis > Rhagoletis zephyria. The sequence goes on along the minus strand of NW_016157166.1, from coordinate 48,924 downwards.
TAAAGACCTTTTTTTTCGTTTTGCAAAAAAAAATCGCTGAGTTACGGGCATCTGAAAATTTTAGGGAAAAGTGTGGTTTTGGAGAAAAACGGAAAACATTTTTTTTTATCTTTTTAGTTTTTTTTTTAATCAATATTTTTTAAATCGGTTTTTTGATTGTAAAAGTGTTTTTGATGCTCTAAATTCACATACTTGAAAATTTTAAAAATTTTTTAAATTAACAAAATCATAATTTTTAATTTTTTGAAAATTTGTTTGTGGTTACTAGATAAAATAAAGAACTTTTTGCAATAGGTTTGATGCCCGCTAAAACGCCTCGAAAGTCGCAAGAGGTTTTTTCTGAAAATAAGGAAACTCCGCATTTTGGGTAATGTAGCGCCATATATATGTAATTCATATGTACATTCTGTTTTTTTAATGCAGTAATATTTCTCATGCTCTTTCCTTACAAATTTGAAAATTTTAAAAACTTTGAAAATAAAAAAAATTGCGGAAAATCTAAAAATTGGTTTTTGCAAAACCATAATTATTTTTTTTGAAAATTTTTTTGTTGTTACCTAGTAAAAATGATAAGAATCGTAATCGTACATAAAAGCGAACAGGAGTCAACACACGTGTTTATTTTAAATAAAATTTAAAGATGAGAAAAATTCTTAATAAAAAATGTTATAAATTTTGAGAAATATTCTATGTGCTGCTTTCACAAAAGATCGAATCGAAAAATTAATGCCAAAGAAATATGCTAAGGGCTAATAAATCTGAGAACATTGAAAAAGTTTTAAACTCCTCTAGCTTTTGTGGAAAAAAGGCAAAATTATTTTTTGTCCCGTATACGGCTGCCGAGAATATGGTCACCGTAAATATAGTACATACATATGTATGTATTTAAAATTACGAGATAATTTCGATACGATTAAAAAATCACTATTATGGTTGTCGACGTCGACGTTGATGTAATTTTTTCGTCAAAAAATAGTCCTCATCAGTCCAAATGCGGTTTCGCTGAACACAGTACTTTTGCGAGGAACACATTTCCGCAAAACTACTATGGTCAGCGTAGCTGGCGTTGGACTTGCAACAACCGTAATAGGGCCGAATATATTTCCAGTGGGCAATGTTTTACGTACATCGCACGAGGAGATAGAATATGGTCTAAAACATTTTAATTTCAGTGATATAGAAAAAATAATAGTTCAGCATTATAGAATTAACTTTGTAAAATGGAATAATATAAGTAATACATACAATACAATTTTGGGCAGAAGTTCAACCTTATACGGATGCAGGAGGTGGCATCGAATTGTTTTCCGATCTGGCGGAATTCGCATTTCATTTACTTTAATTACCTTGGTCATAGTGCAGACCTGGAACTTTATTCAGTCAGCTAAACTTGGTGAAAACAAAGCTACGCAATATCTTATATATAGTTATATTATATATAGTTATATTAAATTTTATTCTTATTTTTCATTTCTGATGAACTTCGGTCCCAGCTGTATTAAATATTCAATTACATAGGTTTCCAAAACAAAAGTTTCTGGATATTGGACCAAACCTATATGTCCCTATGGTATTCGACGCGCTGCATGTGAATCCGAGGTCTGTTAGCCCCCTCTACGACATTCAACCCCGGGATTCTAGATCCCGGGACATTTTTCCATGTCCCGAAATCCCGGGATTACAGCTCCGGGATCCCGAGATTTTTACTGATTCCTTTACAGAATGAAAGAGATGTTGAAAACGAAAAAAAGAATTCATTTGTCATGAAACATGAGAAATAGAGAACACCAAAATTTGGATTAAAAGTGAACTTGAGCCATTTGCACTTGTAAGTGAATTTCAGGACCTGCCTAACTAACTGTACTTGTTCAAATATTATGTGCAAGAGCTGTGTAATAACGAAAAATGTGGTAGCAATTGAAAACACAACAAGCTTTTACAGTGTAGCAGAGTTGTTCCTCATTTTACTTTGTGGGCCTTTTTTGGAAAAGGATTTCTGCAAATAGGAGTGAATGTTTTTGACAAGCAATCGAGGATTGATCGAAACGAAACGGAACGCAAAATACCAAATTTGCCAAACAGAGAAAATTACGATTCGAGTCGAAATGCAGAATAGGGCTGAATAACACAGGTTTACAAAAAAAAAGTTTCTGCATACATATTGAGGTCTACTAGCCTCCATTACGTCAGGTTCGAAGTAATTTGAAGGTCAAATAGGAAAAAATTAATTGAATAAACCTGAAAACCATAATGAACCTCCATAATGTCGGGTTCGAGGTGATATGAGGGTCAAATAGAACAAACACTTTATTCAATAAAAATAAGAATTTTATTTTTGTTGTCGCTAAATCCTGTGAAGACCCAGATCCAGCGGCTTTGGAGTCCCCATAACATTATTTACTTTTTATGAAATATTGTCATATGTATATATGTTGCCTACAACAAATTGAATTAATTGAAGTATTTAAATTGAATTAGCTAAATTGAACTGTATTACATTTACTTATATAAATTGAATTGTATTGAATTTACATATACTTGTTGAATTGTATAAACCATACAATACTAAATTCAGTATTCAATTGTTGCTATTAACACTAGTGGTTAAGCATTGTTATTGTAGAATAACAGTCTGCCTTCGCGCAGAAGAGTATAAAAGCGAGGAAATATTTTGTAAAGTTAAGCAGTCGCTAGTAGGCAGGCATACTTGTCGGTGGACACACACTACCGGCAAACGAAGCGCACCTGGGAGTTTCCACCTCATTTGCGTTTAGTCTTATATTCGGCGGAGGTTACACTCCCGCCGATGGGTAAGGCTAGTGGAGGGAAATTCACCCACTGCCTTTAAGCGTTCTTGATAGGAACTCTTAATTAAATGATTTAATAATAAAAGAGTAGATGAATTGAAAGTGAAGATTTATTATTTTAAAGAAGAGGAGTAGGAATTTCCATTTCAGGAACCCTGGACGGACTTAGCTGACCCCGGCACTACAAAAGTTCGTCACAAATGACGCCCGAGCAGGGACATTAAGAAGTCCGAGAAAGTAACGAGAAATAAGCGAGAAATCAACAACAAGAGAGCAAAGAATATATCAGCAAGAAGACAACGAGGGTTCGAAGAAGAAAATTTACAGCAATAGTGAAAGTGACGTAGAGTAACTACTAACATACGCCACCGAGTTCGGCCTTGAGAGTTCTGGAACAGTGGACGGGCTTCGAGCGTCTCTCGACCTTTATCCAGACGGAGAGTGACAACGCAGGTCTCAAGGATTGCTTCACTGAATTGGCCCTCCGGCATGCACGGCCGACCATTTCGATGAACCCGGCAACACCTAAGGGGATCAGCGGACTACCACTACCAGGTAATAGTGTACCGCCACCTTCAGGTACCGCAAGTGAGTACGAAAACACGTATGGAGCGACCAGGGTCCGTGAAAATAGACCCCCACCGGTGTACGTTGTACCCCCGCCACTATCATGTGCTACCCCCATGGACCGAGTACGAAAATGGGGTTTCCGGTACGACGGCGGTAAGGATGCCCTGAGTTTTATCGAGCGAGTAGAGGAACTAGCGGACGGCTACGAAATCGATCGTAACTCGATCCCACGAGCGCTGCCTGAGTTGCTGAAAGACAAGGCCTTGGTGTGGTTGCGGAATAATAACAGACACTGGCAGGGATGGGGCTCCTTCAAGAAGGACTTCCTAAAGTTCTTCCTAAGCTCTCGGTATTTCGAGCACTTGGACGATCAGATTAGGCAGCACGTCGAACGACCCGGTGAGAAGGTCAAAGACTACGTGCTGGCGCTACAGGGGCTCATGAGGAACGCTACCAATACTTGCACGCGGAGGAGAGATGCCCCAGCGCAATCCGGGATGTTAAACTCCGCACATAGAACATTGCAAGGATACGTGGACCCCCGAACAGCATGTAGACGGTGCGGTGTGAGTGGACACTTCGCACATGGCTGCCGTAGTGCACAGATGGAATTCTGCTGGAGATGTGGTCGGTATCGGCTTCGAGGGGTGGGGTCTCCAACAACACAACCTCGATCTCAGTAAACGTATTTAAACAGACGCATGGCCGAATCCTGGCCGCCGTGACAGTGGATGGGGAAGAGGTAACAGCTGCTATCGACACATGGGCTACAAGGAGCTTCGTAAGCGATACGATGGCAAGAAGGCTGACGGAGGACAGGTTTAGACGAGCAAGAAAGCGAGTGGTGATGGGCGATGGCAGAGCGAGAATCATAGTCGATGCGGTATATGCAGAGGTAAAGTTAGGTGACCAGGTGCGCTAGAGTGAGCTGGCCGAGAGAGTAGTGATTGGAACGGACTACCTGGCGAAGGCTAACTTGGAATTAAGGTGTGGACAGCAATAATTAACGTTGAGAACGGACAATTTAGGACAAGGAGCAATAAAAGTATGGTCGAAGAAGAGCACGAATACCCCGCTGAAGCCATCAGGACCGAACTAACAGCCCCATCAGTGGACAACACAATAAATTCATCGGTGAGTGAGTTCCTTAAACGTGAATTACAGGTGTTCGAGGAGATGTCAGGAGTATGCAATATTGCGACGCAGTGATGAAAAATGATAGACCGATTAAAGAGCGATATTATCCCAAGTACCCAAAGGTGCAGGAAATCATTAACAAGGAAATCATGAACTCATAGAAAAGGGCTGCATTGAACCATCGCATAGCCCGCACAGTGCTCCAATAGTTCTGGAAAGGAAGAAAAACAGCAAATGGCGACTCTGCGTAGACTATCGTCAGCTCAATGCTCGGTCCGTGCCTGACGCCTACGGGGCGGGTGAAAAAACACAAACGGCAGTTACGCAAAATTTGCTTTATTTCACTTTTAAATGGGAAATAATACCAAATCTGAGTTTTGCTTTATTTCCAACAAAGGTTGGAAATAAAACAAATTTTGCCTTATTTCCCATTGCTTATTTGTAAAAAAAAACAGTTTACTGACAGAAGGAAAAAGAACTTTGTTTATTCCAAAAATACAATTAAACCAAGGCACATTGAGCAGGTAGTATTAGTATAGCAGCTGATTTGATATTTTTTCAAATTATTTGTTCTCGAAAATGTCAAATATATTCTTCTCACAAAAATTCTAAATTGTTAAAATCTATTTGCATGTGAAACCTTTTTCCATACAAAACCAGCGATTGAATAGCAACTTTTTGAACGCTCGCCCAACTCAGCAGCACAACCGCTGATTACTGGGCCTGGCACAGGATGGATCAATGCTTCGAGAAGCATGCCAATTTACTAAGAAAGAAAGTTGCAATAATTTTCATTTTTTCAATATAACACCCGTATGCTGTAATCCGAATCTTTGTAGTTACGAATTCGTAGTTCCGTTCCGAAAAATCGAAAATTGGTATGCTGTAATCCGATCGTAACTATCAACGGCACTGCCTGCTAAAAGCGTGAAATTCGAAGTTCTTAATCAGCAGCTTTGACAGAAACAAATCAAAATAAATATAATCGCAAGTGAATAGTGAAATTAAAAAAATTGGTTTAGTCGTTATTTGAAAAGAATTTTCCTTAATTAAGTAGAATACAATGGAATCAGTGGCCGGAGCACTTTTGTCTCAGGAAGAACATGCTGCAGCTAACAGTTGCACTAATATACAAAGGAGATTGCTAGTAGTTGTGATCCATTTAGCTTGTGAAAAATTTCCGCCTCAACAAATACACATTTAAAAGCGTTTTAATAATTATGGAGGAAGAGCTTGGGCGAAGTGTAAAATCATCATCGATAGATTGATGGCAGTTTTGCGATTTTCCGCTGAAGAACCTGCCAACATTGTGTTCGGGAAAGATTTTGATGTGGGGTTGGCGCAATCCACGTTCTCAAAAACATTGACAAAAACTTTAAACATTTTGCAAAGCCTCTAGCAATGTCCGGCTTTTCGCTCATGCATTTTTCGTATTGCGACCGATTTGTTGTGATCTTCGACCTGATATGTCGAAAATATTTAGTAATAATCCAATTTTTTTCTATTTACACTTTAACTTAGATATTTTTGCGTTTACACACTTTATATTATTGATATTTTAAAACAATTTGTTTCGCTCCGACACTAGTTGCTCTTTGTACAAAATTTCCGTCAAATACATAAAAATGACAGCTACGTAGGATTCAGGCATACCAACATTACGAATTTCGAAGATGGCCTCTGAATTTCGAAATCACGATACGACAACGCGGATTTCAGCATACCAATTTTACGATTCGTAGCAAAATTGAATCTACGACGGATTACAGCATAGGGGTGTAAATTTTTTATCTTTTTTGTATTTCACAAGGCACGCTTTGATGTAGAAGAAAAAAATCAGAACAGTTTTTGACACTTTCGATACCAGAAGCAACAACAAAATACAGGCAAATGTTGTTTTTTCTCAAATGCTCTAAACCTGTTTGATAGGCCTTGAATTAAACAAAAAATGTGATATAATTCATATGAAGAAAGTAATATTCACAAAACATTTTTACTTATGAAAAGTCTAACAAAATATAGGGAAAGCATCGTCTTTAATAACTGCTCGTCATATTGGGCATAGAGCTTTTGTATGAATTTTATCTGCATGCTTTTTTAAATGTGTTGAAAACATTGCTGGAAAACCTTAAAATTTTTGCATGGAACCATGGTGCAATAAACATGCGAAGTTATAAAACAGCTTTCTCGCTTTATTTTCTGTCATTCGGCTGCCTTATAGTCAAATTTTAAAGGCAATTTTTTAAATAAGGCAGTGTCATAATCTTTCTTCTCGCTCCAATTACTTCACCTGGTATAATTCCGCCATGGCATGAAACAAACAAAAGGTGCCGTTCCTGTTCGCAGCATATAACACAGAGAATATTGTTTTGAGTTTTATCTTCGGTTAAAATTTCTGCATTATCATCACTTGTTTCACTATATCCGAAATGTGGATTTCGTTTACGAAGATGAAGCGAAAATGCGGTACGAAATAGTGATGTAAAAATATGTAAAATTTTACCAACTCTCAGACTTCTAAATTTGAACGTATACTCGGTACAAGCAGGTGGCATTAATGGCCCAATAAACAGGCGAAGTAATAAAACAGCTTTCTCGCTTTATTTTCTGACATTCGGCTGTCCTATAGTCACATTTTATAGGCATGTTTTCAAATAAGGCAGTGTCAAAATATTTCTTCTCACTCTAATATTACTTCACCTGGTATAATTCCACCGTGGGTGGAACTCCCATTACTTGGACATTAAAAAGCAGTTTCAGAAGTGAACTAGTGTCATTTTATTATAATTCTTCTTTCTAAACGGTTATACGCCAGCAGTGCATAATTGCGAAAGGAGGAGTGGGGGGCGGAGGGCGTGAGCGTGACGCCGAACGCGGCGCGGCGCGGGGTGCCTTATAGTCACATTTTATAGGCAAATTTTCAAATAAGGACGTAGCACCTGGTAAATTCCACTATGGGTGGGATGCATGCAATGACACCATACACAGTAATTCCCATTACTTGGACATTAAAAAACAGTTTTAGAAGTGAAGTAGTGTTATTTTATTATTTTTCTTTTTTCTAAACGGTTATAATACCACCAGTGCATAATTATGAAATGAGGGGAGGGGGTGGGGGACATGAGCACCATGTCGAACGTGGCGCCGCGCGGGGTGGCGCGCGAACGCGGACCGCCGTGACGCTGGGCACTTTCAAAATTGTATACTTACGAATCCGTCCATTTAACTTGTTCCTGTACTGCTTTTTGTCAAATGTAGCTGGGTGACTACCTACATAAGTGCACTATTTTGCTTTATTACTCAATTGTTAAGTTTAAAAGTTGGTCTTATTGCTCAACGAAAAATGAAATAAAGCAAATTTGTGTTAATTCACATTCAATTGGGAAATAACACAAATTTGCGTTATTGCCGTTTGTGTTAAAAGTGCGAGTTCTTTAAGCAGAGTCTGAAGTATCTAGGGCACGTCGTCAGCGAGGAGGGGATCCATACGGATCCAGACAAGATCGCGATCATCAAAGAGCTAACACCGCCTAACAACCCACGAGAACTACGGCGTTTCACACCCGTTAACGTCGATGTTGAAGAAGGGCAGCAAGTGGAAGTGGTCCGAGGAATAGCAGGATGCATTCGAGGCTCTAAAGAACGCGCTCACACAAGCTCCGGTATTAGCTTGTCCGGATTTCACACGAAAATTTACGCTACAAACAGATGCAAGTGATTTCGGTCTCGGCGCAGTCCTTACTCAGGAATTAGAAGACGGAGAACGAGTGATAGCGTACGCGAGCCGACGGCTGAATAAGGCGGTGACAAACTACTCTCCGACTAAGAAGGAATGCCTGGCTATAGTTTGGCCAATAAGAAAGATGAAGCCTTACCTAGAAGAGTACACCTTTACGGTAGTCACCGACCATCTGGCGTTGAAATGGCTAAACGCGATAGAGTCCATCAGGTCGAATTGCGAGGTGGGCACTGGAGCTCCAGCAGTATTCTTTTGATGTGCAGTACCGAATAGGAAAGCTAAACGTAGTGGCGGAGGAGCAGCTCGGCACGAGGATAGTGGAACAAGATAATGGCGATGTATGGATGTAAATGGCTCAAGAGTAGAATGGCGGAGGTGAGAAAAGACCCCGAGAAGTTTCCAGACTACGTGGTGGAAGAAGGCAGGCTTTACAGGCAAATATCGACACAGATGGACGATAAAGATACGACCCCCCGGAAGCTGTGCGTACCCACATCCCAAAGAACCAGAGTGCTTAGGGAAATCCACGATATACCAAGTGCGGTATATGGGTAACCGGAAATCAATTGCGCGGGCGATGACGCGTTACTACTGGCCCGGCATGTTCAGTGACATAAGAAAGTACGTGCGCGAATTCCATACATGCCAGATATACAAGCCCAGTCAACAGCAAGCTGCCGGTAAGATACTCACGCAAATTGCGGAAGAACTTTGGGCGACGGTATGTGCCGATTTTGTGGGACCACTCCCGCGTTCAAGACACGGCAACACGATAGTTTTCCTCGACCGATTTTCGAAGTGGGTGGAGATTTTGGCAATCCAAAGGGCGACCGTCGTCCCCGTTTGGCGTTCCAAAATGGTTAATAACTGACAATGGAGCGCAATTTACCAGTGGACGGTTTAAAATGTTTTACAGGAGTTCGGCGTAAGGCACCAGCTAACTGCACCGTACACACCGCAAGAAAACCCGACGGAGAGAGCAAACCGAAACATTAAGAGAATGATAGCGCAATTCACCGGTAAGGAGCAACGTGATTGGGACGATCTGCTGCCAGAATTCACACTGGCATTAAATACGAGTGTGTGTGAATCTACGGGTTTCAGCCCGGCATACGTGGTCCAAAGCAGAGAGCCAAGATTACCGAACGCCCTATTTGATGAACAAACTTTCGGAACCGGCCAGAAGGTGGTGAATCCAAAGCAAAAGTCGACAAAAATGAAGGAAATATTCGAAGCGGTACGGCATAATCAGCGACGAGCAGCCACCGAACAGGCTCGGCGCTACAACCTGCGAAGAAGACAATGGCGACCGGCTGTAGGCGACCTAGTTCTGGTAAAGGAACATCAGCTATCCAAAGCAGTGGACAATTTTTCGGCCAAGCTAGCCCCCAGATATAGTGGCCCCCATCGGGTAGTTAACTTCGTGATCGTCGAGTTGGACAAAACACAAAAAGGAAAGACCGGAAGAGCGCATATAAGTGAGCTAAAGATTTACCATGGAGCAGAAACCACAAACAACAAAACCACTTCCAAGCACAATTCAACGCCCAACGGAAGAGTTAGCGGCGGGACAATACCAAAAAGGTAAAAACGGGAAAAAAAAAGAAATGAATAAAAAATATAATGTATATATATATATATATATGTGTCTATACAGTCAGGAGACACGATGTCTGAAGATTTCAGCAGCTATGGTGAGGACGAGGCGGCAGTGGTTAGAGCTCCGACACCTATCACCATATCGTCGAAGAGCGACGCAGAGGATGACGAGTGTCCACAACGGCGAGGCATACTAGTGGTAAACCAAGAAGACAGTGAGATGCGTGGCCAAGGGTTTACAGATTATACGCGGCGCATCGAAATGCGGATGCGCATTTTTAACAACAACGTGGCGACGGCTGAGAAACCTCGGCAGCCACCCACGAAGATCCGCATTTGCGACGGCGCAGAAAATGAATGCGCGCCTGGTGACCGCAGCGACGTGCTAAGCTTGACGGCCAGTGGTGGCATGGTGGAGGCAGAAGGCAGCAACGCATATTCGGGGATAGTGGGAAAAATAGAGCGCTGGCTACAAGGCGCAACAACTACATCGCCGGGTGCATGGGAGAATCGATCCGGAGTTGACCCTTTGCCAGCGGCCTTAGTCGATGATTTTGAGGCGCATTTTCGGCGCGACACCGACGGCAACAGCTATAGGGTGAGAATCTCGCGTACAGGTCTAGTGGCGGTGAGTCTCATTGCAGCAAGTGAGGGGAGAGTGTGAGGACCCAAATCCAGGGGCTTTGGAGTCCCCATAACATTATTTACTTTTTATGAAATGTTGTCATATGTATATATATATATATATTTATGTTGCCTACAACAAATTGAATTAATTGAAGCATTTAAATTGAATTAGTTAAATTGAATTGTATTAAATTTACTTATATAAATTGAATTGTACTGAATTTACATATACTTGTTGAATTGTATAAACCATACAACACTAAATTCAGTATTCAATTGTTGCTGTTAACACTAGTGGTTAAGCATTGTTATTGTAGAATAACAGTCTGCCTGCGCGCAGAAGAGTATAAAAGCGAGGAAATATTTTTTAAAGTTAAGCAGTTGCTAGTAGCCAGGCATACTTGTCGGTGGCCACACACTACCGGCAAACGAAGCGCACCTGGGAGTTTCCACCTCATTTGCGTTTAGTCTTATATTCGGCGGAGCTTACCACTCCCGCCGACGAGTAAAGCTAGTGGAGGGAAATTCACCCCCACTGCCTCTAAGTGTTCTTGATAGGAATTCCTAATTAAATGATTTAATAATAAAAGAGTAGATGAATTGAAAGTGAAGATTTATTATTTTGAAGAAGAGGAGTAGGAATTTCCATTTCAGGAACCCTGGACGGACTTAACTTACCCCGGCACTACAAAAGTTCGTCACAATCCGAATATGGGGTCCCTTGATTCTTAAAGGTCCTCTAGATGTCGTGCCGTGGTCAAATTCAGAAGAATTGTATTGCATTTTCATGTTTATTCACTGAAATTTTCCCTACTTGACCTTCGAATTCAGCGCGTCAAATACCATAGTCATATAGAGGTTTGGTTCAATATGTATGCAGAAACTTTTTTTGTAAACTTGTGTTATTCAGCCCTATTCGGCATTTCGACTCGAATAGAAATTTTCTCCGTTTGGCAACTTTGGTATTCTGGGTTCCGCTACGTTTTGATCAATCTTCGAAATTTACGATTATACCTACTCTAAATTTTGATCGTAGTTAAGTTTTTCTAAGTTGAAAATTTGTTGACGGAGAACGTTTCGATTGTTATTTTCGTGGGTTTAAATATTAAAATTTTATTAAAAAAAAATTAAGTAAAATATACTGTGCATGATGGTAAAAGTCGCCATAAATGAATTTTCTCGATTTCTGTGTTTTCGCGAGCAGCAATACGCGCAATACGAAAAATTGGCTTAAATAATGGCAACCGAAAGGGATACTGCGCGGGGTTTTCAAAGAGGAAGTCCAGGCGTTTTTGTTTTCATTATCTATAAATAAGACTGTGAAATGCACTGAATACAATTTATTCTTTTTATATAACATTAATAGATTTATGTACAAACATACCTACATAAAATGTGGAGTTGCATAAAAAAGATTATTGTACTCGTTTTTTGCTATGGAAAGATAAGCTTTGTTCTTCCCCTGCTCCTGACGGCTTTCAAAATCGAATTCATTTGCGTTCAAATCTTCAACTCTGTACTAAAGGCAAATGTTGTGGAGTGCTCAAACAACGCTTATAATTTCGCCCGCTTTGAGTGGTGAGTAATGCAGTTCAAGATGAATTTCTTATAATTCTTCACTCATCTGTAAAGGATCAAACATGTCCCTAAATCTCCGCCTTTCCACTTTCGCATCAGCAATCTGGATTTCGTTCTGCTCTTCAAGCAATAGAATTATATTTCCAATTAAATTAAGAACAAAGAAATTTTATTTTTAAATTAAAATAAGTCAGATATATTTAGTTATTTTAAAATATTTAAAAATTTTAACTTCATAAGCTGCTAAAGTTTGGTAGCAATTATTTCTTTTGTTCTGTTTCGATTTCCCACATTCCTAGGCAACCAGCTGATTTCGAAGATGTTTTCGCTCTTCCTCTTCTCTTTCGATTCGATCTTAACTCAAAATACCAAATTACGATTATAGCGGAGCGAAATGCGGGAACGTGATCGAAATGCAGAATAGGGCTGATTAATTTTAATTTCAAGTAGTGGTTTACGCGAATTGCTCAACATTTTATTAATATAACCCTGTTTTGTTTTCAGCTATTGTTTTGTGGAATTTAGCTTTTTTCTAGCGGGTTTTTATAAAAATATGGATTTTTTTACTCGAAAGCCGTTGGCAGCACTGTTCGACACTATGAATGAGCACATACTATTTCTTATCTATAACTAATTTAAACTCTATTGATTTGTTAATACAAAAAAATAAATTGGATGGCTTTTTATGATTTCGAACTATTTTTAATAAATAGACTACAAGTGTAGTTAGAATTTTTTTTTCTATAAACAAAGAAGTGAATACTACAGCCTTTGGCAATATACATTGTATAAAGTGGGTTAATACACGTACACGGCTATTGCTTACCCTTTCGGGTTTAAGTTTTTACCCCGCATCAAGCACCTGCTGACAATATACGCTTGCAAGCGTATCGTATAAAATGAGATTTCGTATTATGGTTTCCACACGCCCGATAGATGTACTATTGTGAATGACAGTGGTATTTGTTTACTATTTTTTGTGAATTTAAATGAAAGAGCTGTTCTTGTCTATCTAAAATATTTTCAAAGCGAACATTTTGAACTTAAAGTCCCGCAAATATCCATTAGACATAAAAAATAAAAATAAACTTGTTTCCTTCAACCTCAATCGCGTTTTATATAAATTCAAATGAATAATATCATGAAACTAACATAGAGTAATACTAATAGATTGGCACTTACACATATGTTAGTGTTTGGCCGAGCTTCTCCTCCGATTTGTGGCGTGCGCCTTGATGTTGTCACACAAATGGGAGGGACCTACAGTTTTACGTCGACTTCGAACGGCTATTGTATTTTAACTCACATAGAGGCTACAGTAAAAGGGCAATTGAGAGATGCTTCCAATCCTCTGGAGGTGAAATCGATAATGTAATTAACTGAAATAAGTTTTATTTGTTAATTATTAAAAACAATTCTTTAGATTTCAGAGAAACTTTGAACTTTCGAAAGAAGCTGTTATATTATATATGTTCTAACAGAAGTAGAGAGCGAGTTGCGCCCACGTAAGAAACGCCATCCATACCAAATATGTTAAAGGTTTTCACACAACCCTTGAGATTTCTTGCTCAGGGATCATACCAACTGAGTGTTGCAATGAGGCGTTACTTGGATTACCGCAACCTACGGTTTCTATTGTTTACAAAAATGTGCATAATTCAATTTATCAATAAACAAGTGCACGGAAATTTGAGATCTTAGTTTTAAATTAAAGTTCAATCCTTTGACTACACGTGTATGTTAGAATCCGGTCACGCGTTTGGACACAACAAATCATTGTACAAATAACTAAACCGTTCCTTCGAAGAAGCAACACGCTCAACTTTATGTTTTGTGCTCACAATTTTTGGCCTGAAAAATTCCAGTCTTTTGTTCAAATCGTTTCCATAATTTCATGTTATCAATTTCAATAATTACATTTCTTTAATTTTGTTAAATTGTATCGCATCGTATACAAATGGACAACCGCTTGCAAGCTTATGAAATTGAACAGTTGATACAATAGATATCGTATGGTAATACCAAAATTTAACGATACACGATAAACGGTAGCTATCGAATTTCATACGCAGGGGTAGAACTACGGCAAGCCCAAACCGGAGTAAATGAAGTGAAAAAGCAAAGCAGAAAATAAAATTCCGTAGTAGATATTTTTCATGTATATTGGCTCGTCATAATTTGCCCTTTTTAGTTAAAAAAAAAAAAAATAATGCATAACAAAAGCCTTTAATCGCGCCTTGCAACCATACTATAAAATAAAAGCAGCTTAAAAATTTTCCATATTTCTTAAATAACATTTTAAGCTCCTTTTTTTTTGGTGCATGTTAGTTAAATTTTTTTTTGAATATAGAACTCCTGAGGCGGTTAAAAAAATTATTCGTCGATTAATTTCAGGGTCTTTGAACAAATGAAGCACCAAAAATTAAAAATAAGATGTGTTTCATGACAAAGACATAAATTCTAAGGCAAGACAATCAAAAACTTAGTAGGCCTATATCTCAAAAAAATCATGTGATGGAACAAAACTGAGAATGCATTCTATCTACATTTTAATACTATTTCATTGTCTTATAAATCTCTTTTTTAGAAAATTTCAAAAGCTAAAAAATTACATACGTACAGTGGCTTTCAATTACGCCATCCACTCTTTGACCTCTTCTATTAAAAAAAAAAAAGTGTAGTATCTTTATCGAAAAAAATGTGTTTGAAGGCCACATAAATTTAAAAGCTACTTGAAAAAACGGCCCTAAGACAATTTTTGAGTTCAGATACTGTAATAAGTGCTCTTTACTATTTCGGAAAGGAAACCGAAGTAGATCGTGGGTAAAGCGGAGTAGCGTAGTAAATTTTTAATTTTCGTCACAAATCGTAGCAAATCTACTAGGATCGTAGTGAAGTTCAAACGCTGTTCATACTTCTTCTTCTTCTTTTTTGGCGCTGTAACCGCCTAAGCGATTTTGGCCGAGTTCAGCAAAGCACGCCAGTCGTTTCTCCTCTGTGCCAACTGACGCCAATTGGAAACGCCAAGTGAAGCCAAGTCCTTCTCCACCTGATCTTTCCATCGCAGTGGGGGCCTCCCTCTTCCTCTGCTACCACCAGCGGGTTCCGAGTTGAATACTTTCAGAGCTGGAGCGTCGGTGTCCATTCGAACGACATGACCAAGCCAGCGGAGCCGCTGTATTTTAATTCGCTGCACTATGTCCATATCGTTGTAAAGCTCATACAGCTCATCGTTCCATCGTCTGCGGTACTCGCCGTCGCCAACGCGTAAAGGCCCGTAAATCTTCCGCAAAATCTTTCTCTCAAACACTCCAAGAGCCGCCTCATCGGATGTTGTCATTGTCCATGCTTCTGCGCCATATACCAGCACGGGCATGATGAGTGACTTATAGAGCGTGGTTTTCGTACGTCGAGAGAGGACTTTACTCCTGAATTGCCTACTCAGTCCAAAGTAGCACTTGTTGGCAAGAGTGATTCTACGTTGGATTTCAATGCTGACATTATTATCGGTGTTAATGCTGGTTCCCAAGTAAACGAAATTCTCTACTTTCTCGAAATTGTAACTGTCAACAGTGACGTGGGTGCCAAGGCGCGAATGTGCTGACTGTTTGTTTGATGACAGGAGATACTTCGTCTTGTCCTCGTTTACCACCAGACCCATGCGCTTTGCTTCCCTATCCAACTTGGAAAAGGCAGAACAGACTTCGCGGTTTTTGTTACCGATGATGTCGATGTCATCGGCATAAGCCAGCAATTGCACGCTCTTGTAGTAAATTGTTCCTGAGCGGTTCAGTTCTGCAGCTCTTATTATCTTCTCCAACATCAGATTAAAGAAGTCACATGAAAGGGAGTCGCCCTGTCTGAAACCCCGTTTTGTGGCGAACGGCTCGGAGAGGTCTTTTCCAATTCTGACGGAGCTGGTGGTATTGCTCAACGTCATTTTACACAGCCGTATGAGTTTTGAGGGGATGCCAAATTCAGACATAGCGGCGTATAGGCAACTCCTTTTAGTGCTGTCAAAAGCGGCTTTAAAGTCGACAAATAGGTGGTGAGTGTCGATCCTTTTCTCGCGGGTCTTTTCCAAGATTTGGCGTATTGTGAATACCTGGTCTATGGTGGATTTGCCAGGTCTAAAGCCACACTGATAAGGCCCAATCAGTTCATTGACGGTGGGCTTCAGTCTTTCACACAATACGCTCGATAAGACCTTGTAACCTATGCTTAGAAGGCTGATCCCGCGGTAGTTGGCGCGAATGGCGGGGTCACCTTTCTTGTGGATTGGGCAGAGCACACTTAAATTCCAGTCGTCGGGCATGCGTTCATCTGACCATATTCTGCACAAGAGTTGATGCATGCACCTTATCAACTCCTCGCCGCCGTACTTGAATAGCTCAGCTGGCAGGCTGGCAGGCTGTCAGCTCCAGCGGCTTTTCAGCCGCGTTATTGCTATACGTACCTCGTCATAGTCAGGCGGTGGAACGTCGACTCCGTCATCATCGACTGCGGGCTCGGGTTCTTCTTCTCCACAACTTTCCGTGCTGCTACCATTTAGTAGGGCGGAAAAGTGTTCCCTCCATAATTTAAGTACGCTCTGGACATCAGTTACTAGGTCGCCATTATTGTTCTTACAGGAGTGCGCCCCGGTCTTTAAACCTTCCGTAAGTCGCCTAACTCTCTGGTAAAATTTTCGGGCATTCCTCCTGTCGGCCAGCATTTCAAGCTCTTCGCACTCACGTATTTCTGCCTCTCTCTTCTTGTTGCGGCAAATACGTCTCGCTTCCCTCTTCAGATCCCTATAGCGGTCCCACATAGCGCGCGTTGCGCCCGATCGCAGCGTGGCCCTGTAGGCGGCATCTTTTTTCTCTGCAGCTTCCTGACACTCCTCATCGTACCAGTTGTTCTTTCGGGCTCGCTGAAATCCGACTACTTCTTCGGCGGCGGTACTTAATGAGCGGGAAATGTGGTTCCACTGCTCGCATATGTCGGTTTGTTGAAGAGTGCTCTCTGAGAGCAGGTGTGAGAGTCGAGTAGCGAAAGCGCTGGCTGTCTGTTGTGATTGCAGCTTTTCGACGTTAAGCTTTCCTTGCATATTTGGGCGCACATTTTTTGCTGCACAGAGGCGGGTGCGTGTCTTGGCTGCAACAAGATAGTTCATACGCTACAATTTAATTCGTAATACGGCACAACAGAATGCAAGGGTTTATCGTCTATCGTATGGATTTGTGATAGGGGGGTATGATTTCAAAGACAAACGTAGATAGCGTGACAGCCTCATCATGTATCTCGAAACGAGCGTTCGTTTTGTCTGCCACACGAATCGTTCATCACTTGGTACTTTGTAATTCGTTTTCGTCTGGCAACACGAAACAGCTAATCGTTACGTTGCTTTCGTCTAGTTTCCAATTTTCTAGCACGAAAAGGAGATAATAGAGAGGCGATAATCGTTAAAAACAAACGAAAGGTTATAAGTGATCATCGAGATGGATCGCTTAACCAAAATAAGTAAATACAGTGGAAAATTTATAAATTTCAAACAAAATAAATGTAATCATTATAACAAAAAATAAAATATGTCTCCACCAATTAAAACACCCACAACAACACAATTTGAGGTGCTGATTCAAGAGATGGACCAAAATCCGGATCTGGCAAGATGAGTACCAGTGTTTGGTTCTGACAGAGCCAGGATTCAGAAGCGATGGGACGGGATAATGGAAGAAGGTAAGATTATACATACTTGGTAGCAAAAATCCTGAATATTCTAGTAACATAACCAAAAATACGATTTGTTTATTTTTCTTTAGACATGGGCTGACCTCAAAAGCCGTACAAAAAGATTGCCTATACTCATAATATAAATATAATGACAGGTGGCGCAGCGCAGCACCAAGTGGCGCAGCGCTTGGAATTTCAAGGCCTTCGGAATTACAGGCAGCAGCGTCCACCTCTGATAATTTGTCAGCGACTGACATGCCAGCACTATTCGTTGTGCGTACAGCAACGATACGCAATTCATGAGGCTACCCCTATTCGGTATGATCCTAACTTTCGTTGACGCACTACTCGCCACTCCAGAGCACACTAATTCTACCAGTAAAAAGAATCCTTAAAGCTACTGAAATATTGAATCTGTCCGCTGAAATAATATCAAGGTAAGATTATTGAAACGTTCATGGAAACGTTGAAATGCATTTTGTGGCTTTCTATTTGGCTCAAAAGTCTGATCCCACTTAATTACCCGAGTAACCTTTTTCACACGCCAGAGATGCTACGAGTGATCTGGAAGCTCCCAACATAAATAGTTAAATTGAAGATCATAAGTTTAGAGAAATCTGGGCTCAATGATTCTGCAAGAATGCAGAATGGTGGAAAATATATATTGGTTCGTTAGATAATAATGAATTGGCACTTACACAATACGTTATTGTTTGGCCGAGCTTCTGCTCGGATTTGTGGCATGCGCATTGATGTTGTCACACAAAGAGGAGGGACCTACAGTCGGCGATTGTATTTTTATGAGAAGCTGTTTTTCATGGCTGAATACACTCGGAAGTTAGCCATTGCCTGCCGAGGGGCGACCGTTATTAAAAAAAAAAAAAACTTTTTTTTAATTTTGTCGGAAACTGGCTCGAACCCAGGCCCTTCAGAATTGTAGCGCGCACTTCTAACCACTACATAACAGCGGGTTCCTTACATACATACGTTCCAAGAAAAACCACTAAAAACAGGAAACCACAATTTCGGCGAGTTATCCTAAGGACTTATGGATTTAAATTCTGAGACTCAGTTCAAGCAAGAGGTCTTCAATATTATGTTGGGACTGGCCTACGTGAGGATTTGATGCTTTCAACTTGAATCAACATTGAGTTTTTGTTTGGAAATATCTTGAGTTAAATAAAAAAACACTACTAACATTTGATGATAGTTTATTTTATTTTTAGGCCTATTCTGAACGTTACCGAACGTTTTGTAACTGAAAAATTTAAAATTTTTATATACGTTATTATTTTTGCATTGAAAACACATTTTTTGTCAAGCCAAAGGCATATACCGAAAATTACGAAATTCTTGTTTAACTGTGATAACCTTGCATATCTAGTAAATTACCTTTGTACTAATGTACGCGTAGTTAGTGAAATATTTTGTCTAAGCCTATAAAATTAGTAACAAAACCATCAGAAACATTACGGAGACTTACTAAAAACTATTCCAAACAAAGCGCCATCGGGGGACATCTTGCCTGAAGCCCGGCCCGGCTCTCAACGATGTTTTTTTTTTTTGTTGTACAACCCGATATTTAACGTCGTGCATCGGAAGCATCGATGATGCGATATATCGATGTATTTTTTTTCGATGCATCGGCTTTTGTGTGCAATGGACATAGTACATACTAAAATTATTTTGTAAGCTTCCAAACTCTTCGCTTTAGTAACTATTCTAAATGTGGATTTTTCATTACTTATGCACTATTGGAATATACATTATATTAATATTATCCAAAATGTTATCGCACTAATAAATTGCCACTTTATTAGTAGAAACGTTTAGTGCCAAAAGACCATGGCTCGTATTCATAGTCCAGCAACTAAGTCGAAACTAACAAAGTTGCAACTTAAATTTAAGTACCAACTTAAAATTTACCTCTATTCATAGTCGCATTTCAGACTTCTACTAAGTAGTTTCGACTTAGTTTACGATATAGCAAAACGAGTGTGAAAATGTATCGATTTTTCTTTACGATATTTTGGAAAAATTACATTTTTATTAAATAATATCAAGTTTGATCATCCGTTTATGTAATTTTTATTTTCATTGCATGATTATGCAAAAGAATAAGGTATCATTTTCTTGTTAATTGTGTGAAATAGCCAGAACAACCGCAGTGATGTGAAGTCGATGTTTATCGAAAGCATGCTGTGAAACATACAAATAGTAGATATCTAAATGTTATGCACAAATTTACTTTAAAAGAACTAGGCGTGAAACTGACTTATTATTTGAAAATTTATCTAAATTATTCCAATTATAAAATTGTGATGTAGCTTTATTCGAATTGTAATACGCATTTAATTTCATCTTCCGATTAAAATGGATCGATCTTTGTAAATTTTAATTGGAGTTTATTCAATATTATCAAAATCACCCTCTACCAACTTAATTTTTACATATTTCGTCTGTTTTCCCTTAATTTGATAAAATACTTCTTCCTAGTTACGACTTAGTTGCAGCTGCAGCCGGAACTAAAATTTAAGTTGGTACTTAGCCAGAAAAGTCAAAACTAAGGCGACTATGAATAGCTTCAGTTGTGACTTAGAATAGTTTCGACTTAGTTGAGTACTAAATATGACGATGAATATGCGCCCATATATTTAATTGATATGGCATTGAAAACCATTTGGAAAATTGGACAGATTTTAAACAAAATTCCAAAATTGTTTCACATAGCTTATCAACATAGTCAAATAATATAAAGTTCGCAAGCGGCAAGAATTTATTGACACGTTCTTTTTTAATTTTTTACTCAAAACACGCAAAAGGGTTAACATGAAAGTCAAAAGAAGGAAAAAATTATGATAATAAATTGCCAAGAGTACCGAAATAGAATGTCATTCTAGATGGCACACTTTATATTATTTCATTATGCTTATAAACATTTAACACTTGTCGCCACTTCCTTACCTTCCGAAAAATTTTTTCGAAGGCTTCTCAAAAGAACAGAAAAAACTGGGATTTGTAACTGTTTAAATCAATTAATACATTTCACTGTGAGTTATTACTTAAACACTTATCGAAGTTACGATTGTTTAATTTTCTTACTGTATATTCTTAATTGAAAGAAACTGTTTATATTTCATTCGATGCATCGAAAATATCGATGTTTTTATACGATGCATCGATATGCATCGATGCTATATTTCGATGCATCAAATCGAAAAAAAATCGATTTATTTTTAGACTTGCATCCCTAGAGCGAAGTACAACTAAGTTTGAATGCATTAAACCAATGCCGGATAAACGAGCACAAAGTGCAGTTTCGCCTTCTTGTTTTCACACCAACGCTAACGATGTGTATAACGAAGTCATGCTTTCGCTTCCCTGCAAAAAATTGTGCGACTAATCTCTAATGAGAGTATTCCGAGATTACTCTCAATCGGGTACAATTGGGCATTAATTAGTCGCAACTAGTCTCATACGGGTACTAATGGAGGTCAATTAGTCTCGACTCATCCCTTATGGGTATAATTGGAGATCAATTAGTCCCCAACTCATCTCTAAAGGTATTGGCCCAATGCACGCTTGCTTTGCTTGCTTGGCTTTGAGAACTGTCAAACAATTTTTAAAATCTACTAAAATGTATGAAAGTTGGCCTAGTGGCAGCTTTACTTCACTTCCTTCAAAGTAAAGCAAAGCAAACTAAAGTAAGCAAAGCAAGCAAAGCAAGCGTGCATTGGGCCAATACCTTAACGGGTACTATTAACGATTTAATGATATGTACGCACTTAGTCAATGAAATTTCATGTGCGGTGTTGGCACACAGAGAGAGTATTCGCCTAACAAAACTGAGCAACCCGGTTCGAATCTCAGCTGGCGCAAATTTTCATTTTTATTTTTTAGAAGTGACTAGTCGCTTTTTATACCCTTTCGGGTATAAAGGTGAACAATTAGTCTCTTCATAGGACATGCTCGAACAAAAGCGATCAGTTCATTCCATATAAAAGAGATCAAAAGTGGTATTAGTCGCATGCTCCTTTGCGATTGCTCCCGGAGTCATCCCGGATTAGTCCCATTTTTTGCAGGGTTGTTACGTGCTTGGCACACACACTTATGCAGATGTTTTAGTATTCGTGTGACCGGCACTGCATTAAACTAATTATAAACACTGGCCTTTGATGCTGTTTCATATTTAAACAGAAGTCTTAAACAACTCGAAGCTTTGAGTGACTATTAGCAAAACAAAGGGCGTTCGTACTGCAAACAGTTTTGAGTACGTTAATGCTAAAGAATTTCCAATTTTACGATTTCGGCGCCTCCTTTATATACAGGTTTATTCTGAGCTAACAAAAATTTTTTTACCGGTAAATAAAAGTTGAAACGAGAGGTTCGTTAACAAACCCCCCTATTATGAATTTTCATACGATAAACGCTTGCAAGCGTATCGTATAAAATGAGCTTTCGTATTATGGTTTCCACACGCCCGATAGATGTACTATTGTGAATCACAGTGGTACTTGTTTACCATTTGTTGTGAATTTAAATGAAACAGCTGTCTAGCTAGAATATTTTCAATGCAAACATTTTGTACCATACCAAATATATTAAAGGCTTTCACAACTCTGAGATTTCTTGCTCAGGGATCATACAAACAGAGTGTTGGCAATAAGGCGTTACTTGGATTAGCCCAACCGACGGTTTCTATTGTGTTAAAAAAATGTGTATACTTCAAACCGAATTTATCAATAAACTAGTGCTCGGAAATTTGAAATCTTTGCTTTAAATGAAAAGTTTAATCTTTTGGCTACATGTGTGTATTAAAGTTTTTAGATTTAGGTCACGCGTTTGGGAACAACCATTCAAAATCCTTGTACAAATAACTAAACCGTACCCTCGGAGAAGCAACACGCTCAACTTGATGTTTTATGCTCGCAATTTTCGGAATGAAAAAATGCAGTATTTTGTTCAAATCGTTTCCATAAGTTCATGTTATTAATTTTAATACTTACATTCATTATTTTAATTTTGTTAAATTGTATCGTATCGTATAAAAATGGACAACTGCTTGCGAGCGTATGAAATTGAACAGCTGATGCGATAGCTATCGTATGGCAATACCAAAATTTAACGCTTTACGATAAACGGTAGCTATCGAATTTCATACGCTAAAGTTTAATTCGTAATACGGCACAACAGAATGCAAGCGTTTATCGTGTATCGTATGGATTCATAATAGGGGGGAAAGTTCGGTAACGTTCAGAATAGGCCGGATAGCGTTTTAGTCGAAATGTGCAAAATAATTATAACATGGGTAGGATCGTATATGTTTTTGAAAGAGGACACCGTGTCGACCATTTTCACTGAACAATCATAGTCTAGCGTATTTTTAAACCTCCTCGAAATACGTGTTCAAAGGTTAGAACTATCTCAGTGTAAAGGACCGAAATTATCTCTTTGACCACCAAATTCCTAACGAAATAAGGTTGCTTCTTCATTTCCTTTAAAATATCTTTAACAGGGAATATTTAAAAATATATATATATATATATTTATGGACCGATTATGGATTGCAACGCAACCTCAGTTGTGTTGTTAATGGGCAACGCCACTAAAATTAAAATGTATATTATGAATAGCAAGTATCAACTATAGTCCTATAAAGTTGAAGGTAATAGAATTTTGAAGTACCAGCAACTTAGACTTAAGTGTAAGAAAGCCAAAGGAACAGTTCAAAAAAGAAATAAATGATCTTACTCAACATTTCCGCGATAACTACAAAAATGTCACTGGCAACCCAACTGAAGTTCGGTTGTCATCCGTAATCGACGCATTAAACTACTCTGCAATTTTTGTGTTTTATTTGCGCTCAAAGGTTAAGGGACATCTTTGTACCACAGCTTTTATGGTTGAAGAAAAGTTGTTTATTTTAAAAATCTAAATATTTTGGCAATCCACCGCAATCCAGTTGGTCTCAATGAAAAAAAAGCACCGTGACCAGCTGAAGTGCCAAATGAAGCTGTTAAACTTGCGTTAAATTACTTGCAGATGTAGGCCTATTTACCTTTTAGACTCAGAGGGTAGAGTTTTGGAGAACATAATATCGAAACGCCTGAGTACGGAAGTTCGTGGCAAAAGAGGTATTACAGCCTACCAGTTTTGTTTTAAAAAGGGAGTCCCATGTTGTTATTGGCCCACTTTGGTTAAGTGGAGCGAAAGGGTACTACTTAGTTGCGACGTTAAAAATGCTTTCAACTCTGCCAGTTGGGACAAAATTATGGTTTTACACGAGAACTCAACTGCCACAGTCAACACTTGTCAGATTAATAAAGTAATAATATATAAATTAAAACATCGTCGTGTTTACGCAAATGAAGCAGACTGAACGGCGAAGTCGATTTCTATTTGACAAACTGTTTTACTCGACATGAGTGCTTCATAGCATACCTTCAACGATTCAAACACTAATCGGAACACATATTCGACTAATGCGTATCAGATGTAATAGAAGACGTCTTTTTTTAGTGTATGCGATTTGACAGTACCAGATGCAAGCTTCGCAACATATCTGGCGAGAGTTTCACGCCTGAGTTACTCGTGGAGGCTATGCTACAAAGCAGCGAAAAATGGTCGGCAGCATGTGACCCAATAGCAAAAGCGATGAAGGGGCTAAGGACCCCCGAATGGCTACGCCATAGCAGGGGCGACTAACTACCTTTCTCCCTTACGATGTAGTGCTTGACGTCATTCCTGTGGGGTGCGGAGTTTCCTGGTTTTATAGGGACACTTGATAGCCCCTGAAAAAACTTTTAAAGTATAAACAGAACGAGTTCGCTGAGTAAATTTCGTCGGACGGAGCGATGCCGACGGGTGATATTCGCCTAACATTTCGTCAAGTAAAACTGAACCGGAACAATAATATAGGTACAAATATTATGGATGATTGTCCTTAAAAAAATGCTAGTTTGAAAATAAGAAAAGACTAGCAAGAGCCACGAAGCTAAATCCTAACTTTCGAAGCTAAACGACAAAGAAAAAAGCTAGGTCTAGCCTCAAAAAGGCTAAACTAGCAACACTGGTTTAAACAAAGGGATTAACGGAGTCATTGATGACGTTTTACGATGCAGCTTGGCATAATAATTTGTTGTTTGTTTAATAGATTAAACTGTGGAGCAATTTTAAGGGTTTTCTTTAGGTACTCAATGATATAATTGCCCAAGGTTGGGTCCACCTCACCACTATTTTTTACACACGTTTACATTTTTTGGTCACAAAATCAATTATATCACATGTAATTCTATATATCGACTGCTGAGTGGAAGATCGACCTCTCTGGGCAGCCAGTTCGAAAACGCCCTATCTCAAAAAACTTTTCAAGAACGACCTATTTCAGATTTTTATTGAAAAACATCCTATCTCAGAATTTGGTTGAAAACACCCTATCTCAGAATTCGGTTCAAAACCACAATATCTCACTTCAAAATGTATTGAAAATGTGCTGATAGAGAGCGTTTTTGAATCGGCAGCAGAGATAGGGCGTTTTTGAAACGAATTCTGAAATAGGGCGTTATTCAACCAAATTCTCAAATAGGGCGTTCTAGAAAAGTTTTTTGAGATAGGGCGTTTTCTAACTGGCTGCCGAGATAGGTCGATCTTCCACTCAGCAGTCGATATGAAACTTTATATCGTAAAATTTAGCGAGCAATTTTTCATAGAACATTTAGCCACTTATTCCAACTATTATGGTTCTTTTTGAACCTTACTTTGAAGAACGTCCATGTAGGTTTATAAAAAATGGTAGGTAATGGGTTAAAATGTTCTACAATAATGTCTGACAGGAAATTTCACCAGGGATGAGCTCTTTTTAATAACCCTATAATTGCGACTTTTTAAATGTAACCTTTTCATAATAAGAAGCAAAAAGACCCATTATGATTGCAGTTAAAAAATTACTCGCTAAATTTTAGTATGGGTCGCAGCAGACTCATACATTTTTTTCATTTATATACGCATTAAAAACGAGCATTCCTTAAAAGTACACATGCAGGTAAGTTTCCAGTTGACTTCCAAAATAAATTGTCATGAAAAATATGTATTTATTTTTTTAATTTCAGGTTTGGTGTTCTTTGAATTTCTAAAATCGGCGAAATTCGCCATGATTTTAAATCGACAAGACGTTAGCTGAACGCAACGTACTATTAAAAATGAGCTTGGGTTAGTTCTCCTATGAAGTCAAATCTATTTTGAATTGAATAAATTTGAAAACAGACTTTATGGCTATGAAATCAATTCCTTTTCTTAGTTTTTATGTATTGAAGGATACTCTCTTTTCTTCTAAAGATGTATGAAAACATTAAACAAATAATTTTTGAAGATTATAATAAATAAGATTAACCCAGAACCAGGCAAGTGTGAATACCTACATTATATCCAATGGCCAAAAACCAGAGTAATTCAGCCCTATTCTGCATTTCGACTCGAATCGAAATTTTCTCCGTTTGGCAACTTTGGTATTCTGCGTTCCGTTTCTTTTCGATCAATCTTCGAAATTTACGATTATATCTATTCTACATTTCGATTTAGTTCGGTTTTTCTAAGTTGCAAATTTGTTGACGGGGAACGTTTCGATTGTTATTTTCGTGGGTTTGAATAATAAAATCTTATAAAAAATTAAGTAAAATATGCTGTGCATGATTGTACAAGACATCATAAACGAATTTTATCGATTTCTGTGTTTTCGCGAGCGGTAATATGCGCAATACGACAAATTGGCTCAAATAATGGCAACCAAAAGGGATATTGCGCGAGGGTTTCAAAGAGGAAGCACAGGCGTTTTTGTTTTCAGTATCTATAATGTGACCAACTATTTCATAGCTCAAAGAAGTACAGGTTACGTTGGGCTAAGTTAACGCCGCGAGCCGACTACGAAATATGGAATGCGGCTAATTTCGATCGCTGAGAGCTCAAGAAGTGCGAGTCAAAATGCTTCCATCTTAGCCTCGCGAAGGTTGGACACTCTAAAAGAAAGTGTGGAGATGATTCCACTTCATATTCCTCTTGACAGCTGATACAAAAGGATCAGTCGAAATTCCTGGTCTCACTGCATGATTACCAATCGCGCAATGTCCTATGAGAATCCCCATCACTAGCCCTTGAGAGATAACGTGTTTTAAAGTGCCCTATAAAAACATTTGCTGCAGCAGCGAAACGTCTTCTTTTCCTTTTTTTATGTCACAAAAGGACCCGGTGGTTTCCCTTAACCTAATTCGATTCGTGCTACGACAATTCTGTCTGCAATATCCGCAAGTACCGTGTTGAATATATGTATGTTAAGCTCCAGTGTAGGTGTGGTTCCTAATGCTCCACTAATACAGGTGTAACAATATTGGCATAAATCTGGCTTCCTAGAGCTAATGAACTAATTTGGGCGAGAGACCCCACCTTTTACCAATAGCTCCCCTACAGCTGTACAAGGCAACCGATGTCTTTCCTACCCTTTCCTCAATGTTTGGCTTCTACGACAGCCGCCGTTGATCGCCCTCCTAGTTACCTGGTTCAGGTAACCTTGAGCCAGATCAAAAAGGGTGTATAGAAATCGTCCCTTAACCAAAAGTTCCACATCATCTACACAGGCGATCACCCGACAGCCCACTTTTTCCAATTCCCCTATAAGGTCGTTTACAACCGCAATCCAGAGCAGGGGAGAGAGACCACCACCTTGTGGAGTGGTTCTATTGGCTCTGCACTGAATGCAGACGCTCTCCCACCCCGCCGCGGCTGTTCTGTCACGAAGTAAGCTTATTAGGTTGGTTTCAACCCCTAGATTATGAATATACTTGACTATTGCATCTGGAGTGACATTGTTAAAGGCTCCTTTTATATCGAAGGCCCTTACTGCATAATCTTCATGCGTGAAGGCTTCCTCTGAGAACTTTAGCAATGTGTGCAGGGCGGTATTCACCGACCTTTTCTTGCAATAAGCATATTGAGCTCTTGAAAGACAGTCACCAGGAATCGCATTTCTTATTAACAGGTCTATCAGTCTCTCTAGCGTTTTTAAACATGAGAGCCCTTTTCCGGCCTTTGGGATGAACGCAAAACTGACTATCTTCCATACCTTGTGGNTGTAACAATATTGGCATAAATCTGGCTTCCTAGAGCTAATGAACTAATTTGGGCGAGAGACCCCACCTTTTACCAATAGCTCCCCTACAGCTGTACAAGGCAACCGATGTCTTTCCTACCCTTTCCTCAATGTTTGGCTTCTACGACAGCCGCCGTTGATCGCCCTCCTAGTTACCTGGTTCAGGTAACCTTGAGCCAGATCAAAAAGGGTGTATAGAAATCGTCCCTTAACCAAAAGTTCCACATCATCTACACAGGCGATCACCCGACAGCCCACTTTTTCCAATTCCCCTATAAGGTCGTTTACAACCGCAATCCAGAGCAGGGGAGAGAGACCACCACCTTGTGGAGTGGTTCTATTGGCTCTGCACTGAATGCAGACGCTCTCCCACCCCGCCGCGGCTGTTCTGTCACGAAGTAAGCTTATTAGGTTGGTTTCAACCCCTAGATTATGAATATACTTGACTATTGCATCTGGAGTGACATTGTTAAAGGCTCCTTTTATATCGAAGGCCCTTACTGCATAATCTACATGCGTGAAGGCTTCCTCTGAGAACTTTAGCAATGTGTGCAGGGCGGTATTCACCGACCTTTTCTTGCAAAAAGCATATTGAGCTCTTGAAAGACAGTCACCAGGAATCGCATTTCTTATTAACAGGTCTATCAGTCTCTCTAGCGTTTTTAAACATGAGAGCCCTTTTCCGGCCTTTGGGATGAACGCAAAACTGACTATCTTCCATACCTTGTGGATGTACCCGGTCCTCACGCAGTTCGCATAAATAGGATCAATTGCACGACACCTTCAGAGCTGCAAAGCTTCGCAGGTATGATGCCATCGGTCCCCGGCGACTTTAATGGTTTGAACGAATTTATCCTCCAGGCCATGTGACGGACCTGGGAGGAGATTCTGTAACCAGTTAGCGACAATTTTCGAATCGCTATCGTACTTTTTGACGCAAACACATTTATATCCTAGCGATCCGGAAATTGTCGCTGTCTAATTACAGAATCTCCCTTCTGAAGTACAAAAAATCGCAAAGAAGTACATTTGACTGTACTTCGAAGTACGAAGTACAAGAGCGAAAAAAGAAGTTCTGTACTTCCGAAAGAAGTACGGTTGGTCACATTAAGTATCTATAAATTAGACTGTGAAATGCACTGAATACAATTTATTCTTTGTATATAAAATTAATAGAGGTATGTACATACATACATACATACATATATAAAATGTGAAGTTACATAAAAAAGATGCTTTTATTATTGCACTCGTTTTTACTAACTTTTTAAAAAGAGGTGCGTATGTTGTTTCGAATTCAATTTGCTATGGAAGGATAAGCAATGTTCTTCCCCTCCTCCTGACGGCTTTCAAAATGGAATTCATTTGCGTTCAAATCTTCCACTCTGTAGTAAATGCAAATGTTGTGGAGTGCTCAAACAACGTTTATAACTTCACTGGCTTTAAACGGTGAGTAATACGATGTTTCCACGATTCGTAATTCGCTCTCATATTCGTAATTCGCTCTCCCATTCGTCATTCGTCTTGCCAATTACCTTCCGAATTACGTAATTCGCCATACAAAATTTTGAGAGCGAATTACCTCATTTGTAGGTAATTCAAATCGAATTACCATGCGAATGACGAACGAATCGGTGCCTTCTCTAATATTTATCAGAAATATATCGAAGTTTTCACTGGCCTGGTCCCATTTGCTGGCACTTTTCCTAGTTGTAGAATAATATTAATAAAATATTCTCTATATATATTAAAATTGTTGATGATAACTTAAATTTTAGCTCCATATTCGATATTTGCAGTACACAAAAATAATAATAAATAGTGAAGAACAAGAACAAGAACTACAGCTGCCAAACGAATTACTAATGTGTGCCGTGGAAACAGGGTCACGAATTACTTAGAGAGCGAATTGCGAACCGTGGAAACATCGTATAATACAGTTCATGATGAATTTATGACTCTTCACTCATCTGAAAAAGGTCAAACATGTCCCTAAATCTCCGCCTCTCAACTTCCGCATCAGCAATCTGGGACTCGTTCTCCCCTTCAAGCAATAACGCCGCGGATACGGATTTCATTCTTATAATTATGTTTCCAATAAATTAAGAGCAAACGAAACTTTATTTTTAAATTACAGTGACGCTAGATATATTTAGTTATTTTAAAATATTTACCNGACTTCTAAATTTGAACGTATACTCGGTACAAGCAGGTGGCATTAATGGCGCAATAAACGNTTACCAACTTTAACTTCATAAGCTGCTATAGTTTGGTGGCAAATATTTCTTTGTTTTGTTTCGATTTCACACATTCCTAGGTAAACAGCTGATTTCGAAAGATGTTTTCTCTCTTCCTCTTCCTCTCTCGATTCGATCGTAACGCAGAATACCGAAGTTCGATTCTTGCGGAGGGGAATGCGGGAACGTAATCGAAATGCAGAATAGGGCTGATTATGTAGGCACAAATTTTGGCCCCTATTATGAGTTGCATTCGATCTTCGACTGTGGTCGAAAGTGCTGATCGAACGAATTTCATTTGGTATTATGACGCTCATTCGATGAAGAATAGCGCTATTGTGAATTTCGCTCGTTTAGGTTGTTCACAATAGTATATTTTTCACCGCTGAAAAGTTTANTTTCTGACATTCGGCTGTCCTATAGTCACATTTTATAGGCATGTTTTCAATTCAGGCAGTGTCAAAATATTTCTTCTCACATGCATGCAATAACATCGTACGCAGNTAGTATATTTTTCACCGCTGAAAAGTTTATTTACAAATCGAGCAAACTAAAAAGTGTGCTTATACATATTTATGTAAATTTGTACAAATTAAAACGAAATAAAAAACAAAGCGAGTTTATAAAAACGTGGTAAAAATTAGTACAACGGGCGAAAGAGCTTAGTAAAAACTGGCCAGGAGTAGTGAATGTTTAAGAGAGATTAAGTGTAGTTTTTGAAAANTCCCATTACTTGGACATTAAAAAGCAGTTTCAGAAGTGAACTAGTGTCACTTTATTATANTTTATTTACAAATCGAGCAAACTAAAAAGTGTGCTTATACATATTTATGTAAATTTGTACAAATTAAAACGAAATAAAAAACAAAGCGAGTTTATAAAAACGTGGTAAAAATTAGTACAACGGGCGAAAGAGCTTAGTAAAAACTGGCCAGGAGTAGTGAATGTTTAAGAGAGATTAAGTGTAGTTTTTGAAAATATTTTGACATAAAATATATTTAAGAAATTTGTCTATAGATTTATTAAAAATATCCGACTGTCTAAAGATTTGTGAGCCAAATCTATTTAAAATATTTTAAAACTATCAACAACTCTACGATTTTGTTCTCAGAGATCGTGCCAACTGAGTATTGGGATTTTCTTTCATAAGTAAGACAAGCCTTTCGAGCTTGTGTTTAGTATTCACGACTTTAAAACTGCATGAAATTAATAAAAAGTGTTCAAATTAGCCGACAAAAAGTAAGAAAACAAATGCAAAAACATAAATTTTTCACAATTTTCTAACACTTCGCTACACCATCGAAAGCAAAATTCTGTTCGACAGAAAATTCGATACTCAACGAAAATTTCGACACGGTGGCATAGCTCATAATACGAATTTCACTTTTGATCTTTTATAACCAGCGAAATAACACCAGGGCTGAAATAACACATACGGCAATAACGAAAAATTTGCTTTATTTCACTTTTAAATGGAAAATAATACCAAAATCAACAAAGGTTGGAAATAAAACAAATTTTGCCTTATTTCCCATTGCTTATTTATACTATTTGTAACAAAAACAGTTTACTGACAGAAGGAAAAAGAACTTTGCTTATTCCAAAAATACAATTAAACAAAAAATGTGATATAATTCATATGAAGAAAGTAATATTCACAAAATATTTTTACTTATGAAAAGTCTAACAAAATATAGGATAAGAGTCGTCTTTAATAACTGCTCAGCTAATTGGAAATAGCGCTTTTGCATTAATTTTATATATATGCTTTTTTAAATGTGTTGAAAACATTGCTGGAAAACCTTAAAATGTTTGCATGGAACCATGGCGCAATAAACATGCGAAGTTATAAAACAGCTTTCTCGCTTTATTTTCTGTCATTCGGCTGCCTTATAGTCAAATTTTAAAGGCAATTTTTCAAATAAGGCAGTGTCATAATCTTTCTTCTCGCTCCAATTACTTCACCTGGTATAATTCCGCCATGGCATGAAACAAACAAAAGTTGCCGTTCCTGTTCGCAGTATATAACACAGAGAATATTGTTTTGAGTGTTATCTTCGGTTAAAATTTATGCATTATCATCACTTGTTTCACCAACTCCGAAATGTGGATTTCGTTTACGAGGACGAAGCGAAAATGCATACCGCAAATAGTGATGTAAAAATATGTAAAATTTTACCTACTCTCAGACTTCTAAATTTGAACGTATACTCGGTACAAGCAGGTGGCATTAATGGCGCAATAAACGGGCGAAGTAATAAAACAGCTTTCTCGCTTTATTTTCTGACATTCGGCTGTCCTATAGTCACATTTTATAGGCATGTTTTCAATTCAGGCAGTGTCAAAATATTTCTTCTCACATGCATGCAATAACATCGTACGCAGTAACTCCCATTACTTGGACATTAAAAAGCAGTTTCAGAAGTGAACTAGTGTCACTTTATTATAATTCTTTTTTCTAAACGGTTATAATGCCAGCAGTGCATAATTGCGAAAGGAAGAGTGGGGGGCGGAGGGCGCGAGCGTGACGTCGACTTTTTGTCCAATGTAACTGGGTGACTACCTACATATGTGCAATATTTTGCTTTATTACTCAAATTGTTAAGTTTAAAAGTTGGTCTTATTTGTAAACGAGAAATTAAATAAAGCAAATTTGTGTTGTTTCACATTAAATTGGGAAATGACACAAATTTGCGTTATTGCCGTTTGTGTTATTACACCACACCTAATTATTTGATAGTACGAGTTGGAAGAATAGGACTTCTTTCTTTTGCGGTGGTTTTTTGCTCGGTTTATTGGCAAATTTAAAAATAACTGAATTTGTTCGAGAATTTGACTTTCTGAGCGAGTTTTCCAATGTTCCGACTAACCACAGAAATATAAGTTTCCAAATGTTATAGTTTGCCAAATATAAATACTTGACAAAGCACCTCAAATTTGTAAAAATTGTTAAAACCACAAATAAACAATGAAAAACGACTAAGTTAAATTCAAAGCTCGAATCGTACAAGTCGTGAATGAGCAACTCGTCACGAATTTCGGATTATAACAGTCGTGAACGTATTCCCCGTCTCGTAGTTCGGTTCACGACTGTTATAATCCGAAATATGCATTTTCACGTTTACGAGTTGCCCGTTTACGACTGTTACGATTCGAGCCCAACTTTTTTTCCATATGGATTCAGTGAAATATAAGCAAAACTGATA
The DNA here is from genome assembly GCF_001687245.7 of Rhagoletis zephyria. Taxonomy (NCBI): domain Eukaryota; kingdom Metazoa; phylum Arthropoda; class Insecta; order Diptera; family Tephritidae; genus Rhagoletis; species Rhagoletis zephyria. The sequence continues at coordinate 15,571 of NW_016157166.1, read as the reverse complement.
GGTTTCGATTTTAAAAAGTTATTCTGGTTATCACATTTATATACTCTGAGTTTTAGAACTACGAGTTTTTACCTGTTGGATAGTCATAATACTAAAATTAAAAAAAAAATTTGTTACAACTAATTTCTAGAATGTTACTAAATAAAAAGCGTTCCAAAGAAAATAGGATAAATACAAAATGAAAAATATTAACGCACACCGTCTTCAAAAGAGTCACAACTCAAAATAATACGTTCGTCAGAAAATGCGAAAAACTATTTCTTAGCACATGATAATCTCGGAAACACCAACAACGAAAATGAGTAAATTAAAGTGCTTAAATTTTGCAAAAGATAAACTTAAAAATTGTTTTTTTACAATAACAATTACAATTAACTCAAATATATTTCCTTTAAAGGGGAAAACAAAAGAGTGCAAAAAGGGATGCAATAATTCTCCAGTTCGTGGCTTTGTAAAGGGTAACAAAATTAAAGAGCATTCATTCTACGAATTTTCATTTATTTAAAAACTGAGCTGAATTAATTTATTTGTTTTTTTACTTAAGCCTTAATTTTAAGTTCCGTTCTCTTCCTCTACGAGTTGACCTACATTTATATATCGTACTTAATAATTGCAAATATTATGCAAAACGCGGCAAGCATTTGTTATTCGCACCACCTTTTCTGGTTGGTATTGAAGACAGCGAGCTAAACATCTAAACAGCATGTGTTGAAAGCACAAAATNCACCTGGTATAATTCCGCCATGGCATGAAACAAACAAAAGTTGCCGTTCCTGTTCGCAGTATATAACACAGAGAATATTGTTTTGAGTGTTATCTTCGGTTAAAATTTATGCATTATCATCACTTGTTTCACCAACTCCGAAATGTGGATTTCGTTTACGAGGACGAAGCGAAAATGCATACCGCNCGATACACCCAAAAAAATCTGCAAACGTAACACAAAGGTTTGTTTTTGCTTAGTAGAACGTTAGTAAAGTTTAAAGCATTGTTCCGTTAATATGTATTTAAGTAAAACAGAATGCACAGACAATCATATATATTTGCATGTAAATGGTCGCACAGTTTGCTTTGCTTAAACCAGGGATGGGCAGCTTTTTGGCTCTTAAAGCAGTGAAAGAGCCAGCAAGTGCTACGCAAGAGGTAAAGCAGTTCTCAGGGTGCAGCTGCGGAAATACTAACAGGCTAACCTAATATTCACGCACGCCGCCAATTTATTGTCAAACATTTCTCATGCTAATTTTTTTGGCGGCGACCGAGCTTAGATTTTTCGCGCGACAGATAAGGTTTTTCCTCTTTTTTGTGACAAACCCCAAATTTGCATAAATATTGCATAAGTTAATATTTTAACATATATATGTATGTTATTTTATTCATAATGAAAATACATACGAGCATATTTTGAACGGAAATCTACATTTATGTAAAATATTCATACACAGGTTTACATGTATAAATATTCGAAACATTAATTTAGCTTTGAATTCAACTTTTTTTTAAAATAGATTTTGCGTTATTTGGATGATTTATTAACCGGTAAATTAAATTACGTTTAACAGTACAAAATATCCTTTTAAAAGAAAGTTTAATTTAAAAATTTGTAAATCTTAAAAATACGTACCTGAACTGGGTCGCAAAGGAGACCTATTATTACCGAATTTAAAAATTGTGGCTACTCTAGTATGATCTCTCTCTCTCTCGGCTCTGCTGCCGCTCTTCGTATACGTGTGAAGCTCACTTGTGCTCAGAGTTGGCGAGACAGCAACGAATTAACATCGCGCATAGCTGTTCTGCTTTGTTACTTGAATATAAAAATGCCTTGCGAGAAATAAGTATGTACATACATACTTTGCTTGAAAATGCTTTTGGTGGCAGGCAATGATTTGACGTGGTTGCATCCAAATGAATTTTTAAATTTTTAATTTGAGTTCTTATGTATGTACATATCATACCTATCGCTCATTTACTTCAATACTATCTTAACTCAAAAAACTAAAAACTCGAGAAAAACGGCTTTAAAGTTTTAAATTTACATATATCTACTCCCATGGCAAAAATTAATACATACATATTTTGTTCTAGTGAGCTACTGATAATCGTTACAGCTTTAAAATTTTTACACATCATAGGAAAGAGGTAACGTTCATTCTTAACACGATTTTTGCTTCTTTTGGATTATGACACTTTTCTAGTAAATGAGCGATGCCCATATGTATATATGTTAAATATATGTATGTATTTATATGTTTTTATTGAAGCCCAATAATTTAAAAATTTTGTTTTAGTTCTCGTAATTTCCTACTAGGTTGCACATGCGGAGCAGTTTTCTTGTTCTCACCAACACAGTCACAGTTTAACATTTGGCGACCACAAATGTACATGTACGCACATGAACGAAAGACACAAGATCACGCCCATTGTGGAAGAATACAAGTGAGATATCTTAGGGTTGACAGATAGTTGACAGGGTGTTCAATATGGCGATGACAGTGTGCACAATATGGCAGCCAATATGGCATACAACACCGAATGGCCCGAAGTTGCAAAACTACGACCCGAATGAAACGCTTCGTGAAAATCCAGGGTTGCGAAGTAGTATTTTGTTGGAAAATATAAAAGCCAGGATTTTGTGCGGCGCCGAATTTTAACAAAAGACGGCTTTGTGTTCTCAAGATGAACAGAAAAGGGTTGCTGTGCTGTTTCGTTTTAAGCTTATTTTAATCTTAAGGTATCTAATTAAATATTAAAAGGAGACAAAAATTAAAGCAAAAATTTAAAATATATGTATGTACATATCTGAAAAGTTTAAATAAAATATATATATTTACGAGAGACAAATTAAATAAAATGGGTTAACTTTAGGGGAAATATACTTATCAGATTGGGTCAGATAGCGCTTTTACGCTATAAGTAAAAATAATTCCTACTTAAATTTTATATAATTTTGGTGACGTTTTTCTAAGCTGACCCTGAGATCTGTTAAATAATACATATTTATGTGCATATATTGTGTTGATTATGCTCTAAATCGCTAAATAATTCTTGCAGCAATCAGCACCATAGGAAAGTGAAGTGACAATAGGCTGGGTTTCTTTATACAGCCCGTTTTAAATTCGAATTATTATTATAATAAATTTAAATTATTGTTTGTTTCCATTTCGGTCAACCGCGCAAATTATTTATTAAAAAAATGTCGTTTAAAAATAGCAAATTTTGTTTACTTTTGAATAAGACTTTATCGAGTGCGCTATAAAGACAGGGGTATAAATGCTGTAAAGAAATATATGTTGAGTCCAATCGGTTTTTTGCTAATGAGGTTCTTGTGTAGGTATAAACAACGCCTATTAAAAAAAATACCTCTCCATTATTAATTAATCGGAATTTTATGGGGGGTTATAAAAACTCGTTTTAATCGAAACTTTGTTTATTCGAATATATTTGTTATTATTTATTGGCCCAGATGTAAATATTGAATGAACTAACATATTTTAAATATTTACGGAACTACCATTTGTATGCAACCCTGCCTATCCTATATTCAAGTAGATGTAATTCGAAAAATTTAAACGGATTTCTTCAAATCAACCTGAGCTGCGGACATATTGCGAATTCATTTTTAAACATTAACCACTACATTATATTAGTATTAAATACTTTCAATTAAGAAACAATTCTTATTAGAAAATAAATATGAATCGTTTTATTTTAAATACTAGAATGTATATTTTTTGTTAATACAGATAGTGTAGATTTAACGTATTTTATACCCGTTACATGGGCAACATAAATTTAAGGCAGATTGCTATTAACAATTTTTACACAATTTACGATTGCAATCAATTTCTTTCAAAACTATAATCTAAATGATTGCAAGTTGTATTTTTTACGATCAAAACAGATTCCAATATTAGGTATATTATGCAAATGCAATCCAATTTGAGTTATTCAGTTTTAGATGCATTTATATTTCTGGGTTCGTATGGAATAGTAAATTTATGTCGGGAAGCTTGCTTTAGTATAATCCGGCATTCCCTTTATTATTTACAACACAAGGAATTTTTTGATGACCCTTAACAAGAATATGGACGTGCTAGTATCGGAATTATTTCTTGCACGTTTATTTGCCAAAATTTCTTCAACGGCTCGGCGCCAGTGAGGGTATGCTGCGAATGCCGCATTATACTAAAACCAGCCTTTTGACATAAGCTACTATTCCATACGAGTGGGGCACGTGCGAAATGCGGATTTTCCCAGATGCAGTAATGCAGTAACTCGACACCTTCCTCACCAACAGCTCTGTCCTCTATGAGCTTCTTAATGTAACTGCAAATAAAAGATGGAAATTTAAGAAAAATTACTATCACAGCGTTTCACTTGTAGCGTTTCACTCTTGTTGTATATTGGCTATCAAGTACCAGAAAATTTCCATCACGCATTCCATATGCCACCGATTGTCGTGGATCAATTAAAATACTGTCATCACAGCTTTTTGGTACTCCAGCAACTGGTGTGTCTATGGCGGAGTTATGTGGAGCTGTTGCATGACTAAAATCAATTTGGACTCTTTGAGAACTGGCTTGTTTGTTGTGAGAGCTATTGGCATCAAATGTATGCAAATTAGATTTCCAAACGAGCAACTGTTGAATACAGGAACAAATTTATATTATATGGTTCCGCTAAAGTGCACTACTACCGTGTATAAATAGGTCGACCTTCTAATAAATAAAGCAGTCTAATTGTATCGTCATCGCCGCCAGTCACCAAGAAATTTCCACTTGAGTGAAATGCAACATCATTATACGGCGACGAATGCACTGTATTAGCTCGCCTTCAGCTATGTCAAGTATCTTAACGCGGTTACAACTTAATGCTAAAGCCACCAGATTACCGTCTGGATGCCATGCCAGCTGTCGTCCCATACCTCTTCCCACGGTGAACGTTCGCACACATTCGCCTGAAAATGTATCGCAAATTCTTAACTTGTCATCGCCGCACGATGAAATTAACTTACCATTAGGGCTGAATATTGCTGCGCGCACCCATTTGTGTGTCCAGTGAAAGGTGGGTATTTTGAATCAGTATTTTGATGGCTGTTCGCCATTCTTCTAGTCTGCAAACGAATAAGCTGACGAAGATGCAAACAAATTCAAGCACATTGTTGCATTCTACCGTACTTTTTAAAAGCTTTAAAATCTTAAAACATATGTGAAAAACTTTTATAATCTGAATATTTCTAATGTCGCAATCAAAACGAAATTTTGTAAATAGCATTTTTAAAAAGCAATCATTTAATATTTTTCAAGTTTTTGGGCATATATGTTACCATTTGAACAACAAATACTACCAAGTTTTAAGAGACTATTTAATGCAACTCAGGTCAAAAAAGAGCAGTTAAGACCAAAATAAGCAACTCTAAAAAACAGATGATCGCAGCTGTGGCCCAGGATGACGTCTATTGCTAAGATATCTCACTTGTATTTGTACACAATGATCACGCCTTCCCGAAAGAAAGAAAAAAGTTATTTTCTAGCTGTCGAAATCTCGACGCCATCTTTGTTGTAAGAAGTAAACAACGAAGAGAACAAAAAAAACGCGTAATTGTTGAACGCATGAATAATCATTTTTATTATGCAAATTCTTCTATAAATCATGTCGTTGTGTTAAATTATTCTTTACCTTATGTGTGCACACGTTTGCACAAGCGAAAATTAAGAAAATTGCAGCAAAAAGCCACCACCAAATTGTAAACAACGAACAAATATAAATAAACGGCTAATGTCAAAGTCGCCCAACTTTTTTCCTAAATGCAATTATAACGGGCTATTAAGAAGAAGGCGTGATCTTGTATTTTTGGATCATGATCTAAACCGGCTTTTTAAAACCCTTAGAGTTCTCTCCACAAAATTGCGTGCCGAAGAAATTGAAGTGCATCACCCGCATTACCTATAAGCGTCGTGATTTTAACCAGGGCGTACATGTATATATTGTAGTTACATATATAAGACATTCTTTTTCATATCGGACACCAAATTTGGTGTCACACTTTCGATTCGCTTCAAATATTTTTTATGGGTTCTATACATGAAATAAGCTAAAACGTGTTCGAGGAATTTCTTTTTATTTATTTTCTTCGGAGATATGATCTCTCAAAGTTGCATTTTCTCGTGATTCCGATTAATCATCAGGGCCGAAGAAAATAAGCAAGAAAAAATCCATTTTAAGCGCTGAGATAAGCATTAAAACATTGGTAAGTTTGCTTGCAAATATGCTCGCAAAACAACAAAAACTAAATACAGTTTAATGTTTTGCTTTTTATTTGGTTTATTTCAAGGATGGAAAAATTACAACGGACATACAAGTGTTGCTTGATATTCTCAAATAATAGAGAGCTGGCCGTTTTAGTTTTTTTAATCATTCGTTATTCTCCATTTGAGATAAATTATTTTTAATCTGTTCAATAACACCAATGTCTTCCCGTAGAGACGAACCATTGGTTTTAAATTTGTATCCCTTCAGAAACGCAATTGAAGTTACGGGTTAATAAAAACCAAATCTGTTATATTATTATTTTGTTAATATTTCTTTACTTCGACGAATAAAATAAGATCAAAAACTTTTATTATTATATAAGAACAATTTTTTTAGCCAAATTTTCCTAAGCAGTACGACTTTCTTAAGAAATTTTCTACGCTTTCTACCATGGCTTGCTACATTTTGTTTGTGAAGACTACAAGGCACCCTTGTTTTCAACAGAAATATATGCCCGTTCCTTTATTTCGTAAGAAAAAAGTGAGACAGCAGGCTGTAAAATATCATCCTAACGTCGTTTTAAAGCTTGAGACACGGACTTAACATTTATGTATATAAGGAGGTCATGATTTGCCCAAAGCTAACTTAGCTATTAACAGTTGAACTTTTCGAAGATGATTTGAGTAGTGAAGACCAGTAAATTAGGGATTTAAAATTATACCATCGTAATCCTTGATCAATTCCCTATAAAAAAAATGTGGTTAAAAAAATTGGTGTTTTTCAAGTACTATTTTTAAAATATTTTTCTTTATGACGAGATGGTTTATTTTGTGAGAATCAATAAATTTTTTAAAGAAAAATCTTGCCGCACAAATATTATAACTGGATAGGTATTCCATCCGAATCTGCCATAAAATTCAAATTTTTGCAAAAACTCGATGCTTAACACTTTACTAATTAAATCTCAACATACATTACTTGGAAACGTATGTGGCAACCCTGGAGTGTACAAGTCAAAAGTGCTGTGGTGTTCTTTGTTTTGTACAATAAATAAGCTTAAAGTCACCAATAAATTTATATAGATGTAACCAAGCCGGAGCAAGGAAGTAATAAACCTGTGCAATACAAAATATCTTGTTCCGGCCGCAAAATTTCGTCAATCAAATCAAATTGCAAGTAAGTTAAAGTGGTGCTCCAATTACTTACTTGTTAAGCATAGCAAAACAAAACAGTCCACAAAGCTGTGTACCAAAAATTTTTAAGCATACCTAATGTGACCAACCGTACTTCTTTCGGAAGTACAGTACTTCTTTTTTCGCTCTTGTACTTCGTACTTCGAAGTACAGTCAAATGTACTTCTTTCCGATATTTTGTACTTCTCCGATCTTCTGGATGATCGTCACATGGCCTGGGCGATAAATTCGTTCAAACCACTAACAATTCCGCGTTTAAACCTACTTAATAAGGCTTATCTACCGCTCTCCCCTGCTCTAGATTGCGGTTGTAAACCACCTTCTAGAGGAACTGGGAAAAGTGGGCTGTCGGGTGATCGCCTATGTAGACGATGGGGAACTTTAGGTTAAGGGATGATTTACCCCTGTTTTGATCTGACTCCCTTTCGATCTGCCTCAAGGTTACCTGAACCAGGTAACTAGGTGGGCAATGAACGGCAGCTGTCGTAGAATTCTAATATTGAGGAAAGGGTAGGAAAGGTGTCGGCTGCCTTGTACTTCTGTAGGGGAGCTATCGGTAAAAGGTGGGGTCTGTCGCCGAAATTAATTCATTAGCTCTAGAAAACTAGATTAAGCCTATATTGTTTCAAGGAGCCCCTGTCTTGTGGTACTCACTAGAGAAGACTACACTTGTAAAACATGAATTAGCGGAGCATTAGGAACCTACACTGGCGCTTAACAAAAATATGTTGATCTCAGCGCCTGAGGATATTGCAGACAGAATTGTCGCAGCACGAACTGCTATTAGGCTAAGGTAAACCGGAAAGAAAACTTTTCTCTGCTACAGCAAATGTTTTTATAGGGCACTTTAAAACACGTTCCCTCTCAAGGGCTAGTGATAGGTGTTCTGACAGGCCATTGTGCAGTTGGTATTCATGCGGCGAGACTAAGAACTGAGTGACTGATCATTTTGTGTCAGCTGTCAAGAGGAAGATGAAGTGAATCTCCACACTTTCTTTTAGACTGTCCAACCTTCGCGAGACTAAGATGGAAGCATTTTTGCTAGCAATTCTGAACAAACACTGAGCTCTCAGGGATCGAAATTAGCCGGATTCGAAATTTCATAATCAACTCGCGGCGTTAACTTAATCCAACCTAGCCTGTATTACTTTGAGCTATGAAATAGTTGGTCACATTAAGCATACCGCTATATAAGCTTTTCTTGAGCATTACTAGAGGGTTTGTGACTCCGATAAAGCGAACCTAGCACCATCTGTCGTTTCATATACGTAAAAGCATTAATTGCGAAAAATGCCGAATATGGCTCTAGAGCAANGCCGAATATGGCTACTAGAGCAACTAAAAATCTGCGCGATGCGTTATCTTCAGAATCCGACCCCAAAATACTGAAGCAAACAACTGAATGTTCGTCAGATTTATTACGACTTTTGGACGAACGCCTAAAGAAACACACTGAAATGCTAATGTCGTTCATCGAGTCCTCTGAAAAGAAGATATTAAGTGCGCTTGAAGGCAAAATCGCCGATATGGAAAAACAATTAGCTGTCCTAACAACACGCGTGGACATTTTGGACTCCAACCACAGTAGAGCTCAAAATATTTGCACAACACTAGAAGATGAACTCACCGTAGTAAAAAGAAAAGTAGCAGTATACGAAAGTGCTTCAGTGGCTCAAGACCTTCGTATTACTGGTATTCCATTTTTGGACAACGAAGATTTGATGGCAGTTTTGTCCAACATATGTACTAGACTTAAAGTAAAGGTACCACGAGTACAATGCATTTTTCGAACTCGACAAGAACAGAACAGACAAGAGTTTCATTTTGAAACATGTTGCACTTTTTCGAAAGGCGAACAACGGACCATTGCGTCTTCACGATGTTGGTTTTGATTCACATACGCCAATTTATATTAATGAGTGCTTGACTAAAAATAACTTTAGTATTTTTCGCGTAGCCACTCGTCACAAGCAAATAGTTGATATTTGCAGTTTTCTCTGCACGCGGATCCATATATGTTAAAAGAGAAGAAACTACTAAACCCGTACTCATTGAATCACTCGAAAAACTAAATGCTTACCTACAGCTCAACTCAACACCTGAAGAAGGCGACTGTTTATTTCGCGGGAGTGCCAAACAATAAATATTCTCCCTTTGATCATTTTAACGGAAGCTGCTTGCTGTTCTCATTTCTTGAAATTATTATGTTAAATACTCTTGTTAGACTCAATGTAGAGATCAATATTATATTTAACATTTTACTCCCCCACAATGTACTCTTTCGTATATTCTCCATTCAGCTAAATTATGTAAATGTACGTGTTTTATGTGTACTGCACTATGGTTTACTGTTTTCTTTATCACCTTATTTAAAGGTCTTTATTCTCTCGAATGCCTTGAAGCCGCCATCTTTTAATCTACGTTTCTCTTTAAGTTATGAACGTCAAATGAACAAATGACAAAAAATTGTTCACTCCTATAAAATAAACCATCTCGTCATAACGAAAAATATTTTAAAAATAGTTCTTGAAAAACGCCCCTTTTTAAAACCACGTTTTCTACAGACAATTAAACAAGGATTACGATGGCATAATTTTAAATCCCTAATTTACCGGTCTTCACTATGCAAATCCACTACAAAAAGTTCAACTGTTAATAGCTAAGTTAGCTTTAGGACAATCTTGACCACCCTATATCGTGTTGCACAGCGGCAAAGCTAAACCGGCGGTTTGATTGGGTCGATTATCGATAGCATTCGAACTTCAGTTGCGTTGCTAGTTGCCAGCACGATATTACAGATGGCAACTGGCAAATTTCAACTGACAACTGCAGTTGCTACAAAGTTGCTACAAAGTGTGTGTGGCGACTATATTTTTGTGGTTGCTAGGAATGTTTCGGGGCGTATTTAGGTGCGAAAATTGAAGTGTGTCATATATTTTACTTTTTAATAATTTGAACGATATTAACATTTTGCAATGCAGTTTGCTTTCACAGAATATGGTGAAAATAACAAAACAACAACTTGAAATTTTAGTTCCCGTGGAGTACGCCCTTTTGGCGAAACAAAAGCAAACACTGATTGCAAATGTTTGCCTTTATCAACTGAAGCACCTCTTTTAAAACTACCGGGACACCAAGTTTTCCAAATTGAAGTCATTGTTGTGGCACTTCCTTCTGCGAAAAATTGAAGAGGTGCGCAAGCTTTCATGAGCGGAGGTATTGAAGTTGAACGGAGGGGTTCATATGTTTATTAACCAATTATACTACAGCTTCTTTTGGAAGTCATCAATATGCTTTGAAAATGAACGCAAAACGATAATAAAAGAAAAACCTTAAAAGCATTAAATTCTGCTTACAATGCACACGCTAGCTCTAGAGGATTGGAAATATCCTTTAAATGTCGCCTGATTGAGGCCCCGTTCATGCACCTCTCTTCCTCTTAAACAAATAATGGTGATGAACTTAGCTTTATTGCAGTCTTTGCTTTAAAACTCTTTATTTTAATAATTGAATTTTACTCGCACAGCTTATTTATAGCCGCTTGCTGGTTGTCGAACTGTCAAATTTCGATTATCGATAACTCTATAGCAACTGACTATAGTAGCCATTGGTAATACAAATTTTCTTTCCAGTTGCGTTGCCAGCTGGCAACCGAACCGTGGTTACGTTGCTATTCGTAATCGACCCAGATGATTCCCTAGAATAGCTCCCACGTTCTTGGTTATTTGTAAATAGATCGCACAGGTTACTCCCACGCCTGCATAGCTTCTTGGATATTTTGACAGCTGCCAAACTGATCGACAATTCTTCAGAATCAGTCCCACGCTTGTCTTGCCGTTCAGTTACATTCCAAAACGGACACCTGATAGCGTACGTGACTTTGGGCAGATTTCGGCAGGGCAGCCGGCAATGCATTCATAACAACACACAAACAGAGCTGCCGGCGCATCGATACTAAGTCAGCCGGATCGGGCAGTGCATCTACGCCAATATACACACATCGATCGACCATTTAGGCCCCTATTGCGAGTGTCGACTGGCAGTAGAATAGAAATTTGTCGATCGAGTCGATCATCTTTTATTTTGCTATTGTGTAACTTGATCGATAAAAATTTGTACTATTGTGAATGGTTGATAGAATTGTAAACAGCTGTTTGTTTGTTTACATTTGTTTCTTTAGTGTTTTATTTACATCATTTTTAAAATAATTGCTTTTATTATAAAATTTAAAAAATGGGCACAGTTGAAATATGGTTTAGGGGTGAGGAAGATGATGTGGAAGCTAATAGATTAGTAGAGTTGGCTAAAGCAAGGAGGGAATTGCGAGATTCGTCGGATCCCTTGGAATTGGAAGCTGAAGTGTATGTACATATACGAGTTTTATGAAGAGAAGTTGCGTTCCCGATGCTTCACGGTTTTTAGGCTTTACATGATTTGCAGGAAAAGCTGTTTTCCTCATTAATAAACTTTATGGAAGTTTAAGAAATACGGTACGGTTTAGATATTTGTACAATGATGTTGGGTATTTGTGTCCAAACGCGTGACCCGAGTTTAAAGACTTTAACATACAAGTGTAGTGAAAGAATTCAACTTTAATTTAAAATAAAGATTTCAAATTTCCAAGCACTAGTCAATTAATAAATTATGCAGTTTTTTGTAAACTTTTGATGTTGGTTCTGCGCAAAAAGACTTTGGATGACGTAGCCGGAGTTATATGCACAAGAAATATTGTATATGTATCTTTCCCCAATAGAAGCAGAGCTTCCTCCCCTACTCTTTCTGGAAATTCCTTTGCTATGTCCCCACTCTCCTGCATCAGCACGACCAACCGCGCAAGTTGCCTTTTGTTGATTATAATTTTTGATCTGTAATTCAGACACATACATACATATGGCTCATTCCATCTCAAATCACCCAGGCCGGGGGAAAGTGAATTTAAGTTTGCGATAACTCACAGGGATTGTTCCTTGAACAATTTAAGGAGACACGTATTTTTTCTTTTTGCTCATAAATGCGAATTTTTCGAATAATGAATTTTTTTCATTTTGAGTACGAAAGCTTCTTTTTTCCTCTCTTAATAGCAACTTTTGATGAAATCGCTTATAACTGCCACAAAAAAGCAATAGTTGAAAATAGTTTATACTATTCCCTAATAGACAAAAAAGTTTGAGAGAAAATAAAGATAACCTGGAAATTCCCCCTACAGCAAGGATATTAACTGGAAGGACGCAAGACAGCAAGCAGTAACAGGATATTTACTGGAAGGTGCGGTTGCTTGACGTACTGATTTTTCAACTCCTGTACTGATCTTATTATTTTCTTCAATCAGTAAGCTAATGTCTTGATTTTTCAAAATTTGTGCTGATTTGTACTGAATTTTCAATTCAAACAAAATACTTTATGATTTTCTTAAGGCTGTTACAAAACGTTGGAACTTCCTTAAACTGTACTGTAAAAAGTAAAAAGAAAATAATTTAATTATAGTTGACATGTTTCAGATAATGTTTGATATGCCCAAGAAATAATACGTACCAGTTGCGATAATACGATGGAGCTTAAATTATTTCAAAATAAGGCTGACGTTTTTTTTTGTCGAGTGTTGTTAGTTTTCTCGTAAATAACTTTCAGTTTAATTACAACAAATATGAATATTCGAATGGCTTTTGCCTATAACTTACAATTCTTTTTTCACTATTTACTGACATTGTGAAAGAGTTTTGCACACAAAACATAGAGTTAGATANCACTTATGGTTACATGTGTATATCTTGGTAACCGCTGCACCAATTTCTTCCAAACTTGGCACAGTTATTGGCCTTGGTACAGCATACAAAACCGCCGAAAATTTTTAAAATCGGACGATAACCACGCCTACATCCCATATAACGGTAATTTAGAGAAATACAAAATCTTCGATAACTCAGTAAATATTGAAGCTAATTTATTCCAAATTGATGCTTGCAACAATTCTTTGCCACGAATTACGCTTATGGTAAAATTTTGGAAAATGGGCGTGGCACCGCCCACTTATGATCACATATATGTAAATTGGTAACCGTTCTACCAATTTGTACCAAACTCGGTGTGGTTATTANTTAGATACTCTTTTTAGCGAACTCTTAGTCTTTCAAAGTTTTTGCGTAGTTGAAAAAATTTATTTAAGCCATGAGGAATTATAGATGAAATCCTTATATAGTGGTATTTTTCAACAGTTTGAAAAATATGTAATTTTCTTCTTTTTTTTCGATACCACACTCAAACGAAGGAACTGGGAGGATCTTAAGTATAAAGTTTGCTTCCGGGCGCAAAGATTAAAATTTTTTAAAGAGAACTGCAAATTAGAAGTAATATTAAAATGAAACGTATAAAATTCTGTGACTCNTACATATATTTAATACTTGCGCCGGGTATTTATTGTTCGGCTCCGCCCGACCTTAGACTTTCTTACTTGTTCTCCATGAGTATGGTATTAGTTTCACATACATACATACATATGTATTTCCATACCAAGCTTGAGTGCTTTACCCCAAACATTTGAAGAGATATGCAATATGAAACCTTCAGTCAGTATGGGAGGTGGTACTTCTCGTTTCCAAACACGTCTATTTTTTCCGTGAATATGAACATGATTTCACACAGTGTTGGCAAACTGTTAATCTGATTAACGATTAAAAACTAACGATTCAAATGTTAATCGCGTTTGACGATGTACATTAATTAGTCGTAATCAACTGTACGATTAATGATAACATTTTTTAAATCGTTAATCGCTGGCTGCGATTACGTTGATTAATTTAAAACATTAATCGTTAATCCAATTAAAAATAAAATCTGATTAATTTGTCTAGTTTGTCCGATTTTGAAACCAAACACCCGTTATAGTAATTGTTTTGTGTTTTATGCTTATAAAAAGCACATAATATAAAAAAAATTATAATTATTGTTATTAGTAATATACTAACTGGGAACTTTTACAAACCTAGTTTGTAAAACGTTTGTTGATATATATCTTAATGAAAATGCACACCAAATTGCTTAGAATTAGGAGGAAACCCGACTTAGCCATACCGGATTAGCTTGCTTTGTNGGAGTTGCCACACCACCTTTTCCAATAACTCTAATTTTTCTCCATGAGTATGGTATTAGTTTCACATACAAACATACATATGTATTTCCATACCAAGCTTGAGTGGTTTACAACAAACATTTGAAGAGATATGCAATATGAAACTTTCAGTAAGTATGGGAGGTGCTACGCCAATTTTCCAAAAAAGTCCATTGTTCTCCGTGAATATGAACATGATTTCACACAGTGTTGGCAAACTGTTAATCTGATTAACGATTAAAAACTAACGATTAAAATTTTAATCGCGTTTGACGATGTACATTAATTAGTCGTAATCAACTGTACGATTAATGATAACATTTTTTAAATCGTTAATCGCTGGCTGCGATTACGTTGATTAATTTAAAACATTAATCGTTAATCCAATTAAAAATAAAATCTGATTAATTTGTCTAGTTTGTCCGAGTTTGAAACCAAACACCAGTTATAGTAATTNAAAAATTATAATTATTGTTATTAGTAATACATAAACTGGGAACTTTTACAAACCTAGTTTGTAAAACGTTTGTTGGTATATATCTTAATGAAAAGGTGTGCAAAATTGCTTAGATTGATGAGGAAACCCGACTTAGCCAT
>NW_016157166.1:0-147 GCF_001687245.7 Rhagoletis zephyria | reverse complement strand
CTACGCCTCTTTTCCAAAAACGTCCATTTTTCTCCGTGAATATGAACATGATTTTACACAGTGTTGGCAAACTGTTAATCTGATTAACGATTAAAAACTAACGATAAAAATGTTAATCGCGTTTGACGATTAAAATTAATTAGTCGT
>NW_016157165.1:580479-592131 GCF_001687245.7 Rhagoletis zephyria | reverse complement strand
GCTGACGCGGCATTTCCGTTAAAACCAAATATTATGAAGCCTTTTGCCCGAAATCTGACAGCGGAAAAAGAAAAATATCATAAATTTATATCTCGGGCGCGTATAAGGATTGAAATCGCTTTTGGTTAGAAAAATTACTCAATTTAAATTCGTTCAACTTCCCAAAGCTCTAGATTATAAATTTTTTAGGTATACTAACGGCAAAGTGGAGAATTTTTCTTAGGCCCATTCACTTTGCGCCATCTAATGCTAAGAAGGTAATAAAATGTATGTAATCAACATATTAATATCTTTTTCTATAGGTTGTGCTAGCTACAATTGTACTCCACAATTTTTTACGCCTCCAAAATTGTAATCAGCAAAATGAAGACCAATGTACTATAAACTTGAGTAGTATCGACCGAACTAATTTGCAAACTGCTAACTCGTCAACACAAGAATCACTGCAAAACAGATTGGAACTATCAAATTACCTAAACACAAATTAACTGTTTAATTATTCAGTTGTTATTAAAATAAATTTGATTCTTTTCGTATAATTTTAGTTTACTTTTTATTTAACTAGCACACCCGGAGAACTTCGTCCCGCCCAAAATTATTATTTTTTATTTAAACATTTTGGTACAACATTTTCACCAACAATCCACGTTAACGATTTCCATTGGGACGTCCATGTCCATGAAGAGGTTCCCTGGCGGCAACAATGATCCGAATCTATAGTGAATCTGCACTAGAAACTTTATCTTATAGTTGGTGGCAATTTCAAAATGGGTGCGTATCATTGTTAACAGAAATCCAATGTACATTCATACATCGACTTATTTCAAATGAAATACCTTAAAAGCCAATTTCACGAAAGCAAATTAAGTGAAAAACGATTTTTTTCTGCCAGGTTCCATATTAAATTCAAATAAAAAAATAAGTTTTCGCTTAAATTGCTTTCATGAAATGGAAATGGGATTGATTTCATATATCTCCACACCAAGTTCCAGTACTCTACCAAGCACACTTCTAGAGATATGCAATAAGAAACATTCGACTAGTATGAGAGGTGTCATGCGCATATATTTCTCCATGAGCATATATGCATTACAAGCATTCGAGTGCTGCGGACGTGTTTTTTTTTCGCTCCGTGATTTTCGTACTATTTCTGCTATTATGTATTGAAATAACAATTTATTCATAATGCCCTGCGAATGTGGACAAAGGGTTGATCGCAATGCACCGAAAGTGTTGTGTGCGAAGTGCAATGACCTTTTTCATTTAAAATGTGTCAATATGTCATCTGCTGATGTTGATTTTCTAATCTCTTCAAAGAAACCATACTTCTGTAAAGTCTGTTCGGATGCGCGTTGCGCATCCATACGTACTCCCCCACCAGGTGCTTCGCCTATCGTCTCTAATAATGCTGAGAGCATCGGCGAGTCGTGTGAAAATATCCAACAACTATCTCTGATCGATGTCGTCTCTAATAATGCTGAGAGCATCGGCGAGTCGTGTGAAAATATCCAACAACTATCTCTGATCGATATTGCTAAAGACATTGCTGCTTTACGCTCAGAAAATACCAGTATACTTACTACCGTGAATTCGCTAAAAAATGATAATGCTCAATATTTGCAAAAGCTAAATGCCCTATCAGACGAAGTTTGCTCTCTGCGCTCATCAATTGACGCTAAAAATAATACCATCGCCTCGTTAACTAACGAAATTAAAGCCATGCATACTGTTGTTGCTTCCTATGCTAGTGAACGCGAATCAACCCGCAAAGAAAAACAAAAAGCCAAACAGTCAACCTCTAAACAGGTAAAAAAGTAAGAGTGACTTGGCTGCAAAAGCATAAGGCATCAACAATGACTCTGCTGCAATAGCAAAACAAAGCGTGAGTAAAGAAAAGCCGGCATCTGATACGGAAATAAAACAATCAGAACTTCTTATCGAAGCTGAGTCTCTTATTCCCAACAATGACAATGTTAACGATGATGTCGCTGCTAAGGAGAAACCTGTTTTCTTTGACAACAACAATGTACCATTATCTGCTGAACCAGCCAATACGGGTGTGGATGATAGCGTTGTTATTATCGATGCAACTGATATTCAAAGTGATCAGGCTGCCGAAGCTGAGTGGGTTGAAGTTACGAGGAAGAAGAAAGGTGGTAAAAATCTAAGTACAGGTAATGATTTGTCCCACATCAATACCGTCGCATCTCCGTCTTCTTTTGCGTCAGCTGTTATTGACACTAATGTTGAAGTTACCATTGCGAATGGCAATAACAATCATCAATATGCTCCTACGAGGATAAATACTGCAGTGAACAACAATGATGATAAAAAAATGCGCATTATTGGTTCAAATGTAAGCACTGAGCTTAGTGTTGCAAAAACTAAATGGCTTTATATTGCGTCGTTTTTGCCATCCGTTACAAACGACAATATTATTGAGTACGTTTCCAAATACTCTGGAATACAAAGAGAGTTGCTTTCTTGCCACGGGCTTATTAGGAAAGGTACTACCGTGGAATCATTGAAGAGAATTACATTCAAACTTGGTGTTCCCATATCTTGGTTTGATAAAATGCTTAATCCAGAGCTTTGGCCTGCCGGTGTGACTGTTTGCCCTTTTCGGTTAGGCCGCAAGAGGTTGGAACTGAAGACATAGTCACTAGATCTCACTTAGATAACAGTAAACCTATTAATAAGTCAAAAGCGAGTTATGCGCTTTATTATCAGAATGTTAGTGGTATGCGTACTAAATCATCAGAATTTTATCGTAACGTCAGTTCACACGAGTATGATATATTAGCTCTATCCGAGACTTGGTTAAATGAAAATTTCTCATCTAACGAATTCTTCGACGGCTATTATAACGTATTTCGTAATGATCGGTGCCCTAACGCCACTGGTCTTGAGAGGGGTGGTGGTGTTTTAATTGCTATTAGAGCTGATCTAAGTAGTAAACTAATTATAAGTGATTTGATAGATGATGGCGTTGAACAAATCTGTGTAAGCGTTAAGTTTAATGACAATAAAACAATAATAATAGTTTTGTCTTATATTCCGCCAAGTAGCGAAATTGCTGTCTATCAGAAACACTTAGATAATATTAATAGTGTTATAAATATTTCTAATCCGTCTGATGAGATTATATATTTAGGTGATTTTAATTTAAGTAATATTTCTTGGTCAAGTGGCTGTAATACTTTACCCACAAATATCAGATCTGATATCGATATGCTTGTTGTTAGCACTCTGTTCTCGTATGGCTTGAAACAATACAATTTTCAACCAAACAGTAATGGTAGGTTCCTTGATCTCGTTTTTGGTTCTGATGATCTAAGAATATCTTGTCTGGAGTGTCTATCTCCAATCTTGGAAAACAGTTTCCATCACAATGCTTTGGTTGCAAATTTCGAGTTTTATAACTTTGATAAAACCACAGTTGCAAATATTTCTGAATACAATTATTTCAAGGCTGATGCTACTGCGATAAATGATTTTTTCCTCGGCACTGATTGGTCCTTCTTGGACTCCACTAACGGGCCTGAGGCCTCTTATGTAATTCTAAAGCAGAAGCTTTCATTAGCAGTTTCCAATTTTGTTCCACGAAAACGGAAAACTTTGAGCAATAGACCACCATGGTTCAATACTAGACTTAATAATATTAAAAATAAAAAACGTAAGGCCTTTAAAAAGTATAAGAGGAGCAGGAGTGAATCCGATCGTCTTATCTTTGTCAGGCTTAAATCTACTTTTAATTGTCTTAATAAGTTCTTGTTCAGACAATATATGAATAATTTGGAATCAAAATTGAAGACTAACCCATCTAGTTTCTGGTCGGTTATTAATTCCAAGAGAAAGACTAGCGGATTTCCGACGTGCATGGAGTATGACGGTGTATCGTGCAATAATGCGGCGGATATCTGCAACTTATTTGCCAATTTATTCCAGAAGGTATACTCGAATCATACATCTTTACCTAGTCCGACATTCTACTCTGGTTCTCTTGGTCGAATTTCTTCTTTTGATATTACCGCCGAAGATGTATCTCTGGCAATTTCAAAATTGAATAATAGTCCGAAGTCAGATAGTGAAGGATTTTCTCCCATATTCTTCAAACTATGTTCGAATACAATTTCAGAACCCCTGGCACTTCTTTTCCAGGGTTGCTTGAACTATGGGATCTTCTTAGACTCTTGGAAGTTATGCTCCATAAATCCGGTATTCAAGTCTGGTGATCGCAATGATATTCGCAACTACAGACCTATTGTTAAGCAGAGTACTCTGGCAAAACTATTCGATCATATCATTCAAAGCAAATTGTTTGATTTCATTGAGGAGGCTATTGTCGGGAGTCAGCATGGATTTTTTCCCGGCAGGTCTACCTCTACTAACTTGGCTTTACTCACTAGCCAAATTGTAGATGCCTTTGAAACCCATGCGCAACTTGACGTCATATATACTGACTTCTCGAAAGCATTTGACAAGGTTGATCACTCTATGCTATTGCACAAATTGGAAATGTATGGAGTGTGTGGAAGTTTGCTGAATTTCTTCTCAAGTTTCTTATCGAATAGAAAGCTTTTTGTGTCAATCGGAGCCAACCAGTCTACTGTGCTTATCAATGCCTGGTCGGGAATCCCACAGGGAACCCACTGTGGCCCTCTCTTGTTCCTAATCTTCATTAATGATTTGCCTCAAAAATTCAAATTTAAAATAAATAAATTTTATTAGGTTTTGCGATTTTCTAGCGTCTTGAAATTTGCACTTTAACCTACTAATATTTAATGGGCTTCAAAACTGCATAACCTTAATTTTTCTGAAAATTCTGAATAAAACGTTTAAAATTGTTGGGTGCAATTGTTAAAGTTTTTTGAATTTTCATATTTTTTGTACGAAGTTTGGAATACGGATCTATGTGGCACTGGTTAGGTAAAGTGCTAAGCCTTTATAAAAAAATATAAACATTAAATTTACTAAAAAAAATTAGCCAAAACTAGTCAAAATGTCACTTGACTTAATCAGCTGATCACAAGGGTATATATGTATAAGATAAGATAAGATAACGTAAATTTGAGTTTCAGATTTAATTTACACTTTTATTTTTTAGTTTGTTTGCGACCAATTGTAGAATATCTACTTGCATCTCATCCTTTTCTTCTGAAGAAAAACGCATGAATTTACTTCGCAGTAAGGCGAAAAAAATTCATCTTCCTGCCCACTCTCTACACTGTCGTACTTGCGTTGCATTTTAACGAGGACGTCCTCAAACAAGTCGTCATGTTTTTTCTTCTTCGCCGACGTTTCGCGCTGTGGTACTGGTTCTTCCTCGTCTTCCAAATACTCGACGTTTGTACATGTACTGAAAATAGACACAAAATATTTGCATAAATAAACAATAAAAGTTATCTGAAGTGCATGTTAATATAAGCCATTAGGGGTATATAGGTAGCCAGGAACTTATATCAATAACTATAACTACATTAGTGGCATTCCAGATGCTTCATGACTTGCAGGTTTTTGCAGGAAAAGCTGTTTTCGCCATTAATAAACCTTATGGAAGGTGGCCTGGAACAGCTTTCTGTAAAAACTTGCAAATCATGAAGCATCTGGAACCCAAATATTTTTTGTACTCATTTTTCGGCTACCAAGGGGTCGGTTACGAAAGACATCGCATCTTTTAGCTTCCACGGCTTCCTGTAGGAGCTGCCACTACCAGACGGACCAGTGCTTTCCGCCAATTCTTTCCTATTCCGGTCGCACAATGTTCGCCATCTGGTTTTGCAGTTGTAAGCTACAAAAGTTATAACTTGTTGATTAATTATACATACATATATAGCAGGAATGAAAGTTTCTTATGCGTATTTTCCAGCACCACAGTTACAGCATCCCAAGCTTCATCCTTAATTTTTTTATTGTGGCGTTTTAAATACAGGCACTCGTAGCTTCGAACGGCCTCGATCAATTTTTCGTTGCACATCTAAGAGAAATAAACGAGAAACGTATATAATAAATATACATAAATTTACTTGAAAATGAAAACTTACCTCCATAGTCGCGCCAAAATGTAAATATCAAAATGTCAAATGAGCATAAACGTCAAATCGAAATGTCACGCAAGCCAAATCTTGGAATTTGAGTTAGCTTTTTACGCACGCCGTTCAATTTCGGTTGGTCCCATACAAGTTGTATGTGCATGAGAAATTTTTGACAGTAAACTGCCGGCGTGCGTGAATATTAGGTTGGCCTGTAAGGAGTCCCATTTCGGAAGCCTTTACGCTCATAATGAGCTCATTTAAGAGCCCGAAATTAGTGTGGTTTCGCTCCTCCGAAGGTCGACTTATATGAGCTTAAATTCATACATCAAATGAGCCTACAAATGAGTCATATTGGACTCTTCTTGGCTTCATAAACGGCTCATTTTGGACTCTTTTTAAAGCATTTTTTGGCCTCATATATGAATCGTTTCAGAGTTTTTTTGAGGCTCTTAAATGTGTCTTGTAGTCCTCATAAATAACTTCATTCGGACTCTTATTTTATGTTGTCCTTTGAGCCATATTGGCCTTATATTTCAACTCTTATTGAACTTCAAATACTATGCACATTTATGTATAACGGGTGATTTTTTTGAGGTTAGGATTTTCATGCATTAGTATTTGACAGATCACGTGGGATTTCAGACATGGTGTCAAAGAGAAAGATGCTCAGTATGCTTTGACATTTCATCATGAATAGACTTACTAACGAGCAACGCTTGCAAATCATTGAATTTTATTACCAAAATCAGTGTTCGGTTCGCTTTACGTCCGATTTATGGTCTACATAATCGACCAAGTGAGCAAACAATTAATGCGATTGTGACCAAGTTTCGCACTCAGTTTACTTTATTGGACATTAAACCAACCACACGAATGCGTACAGTGCGTACAGAAGAGAATATTGCGTCTGTTTCTGAGAGTGTTGCTGAAGACCGTGAAATGTCGATTCGTCGCCGTTCGCAGCAATTGGGTTTGCGAAACACATTTCGAACCGAACACTGATTTTGGTAATAAAATTCAATGATTTGCAAGCGTTGCTCGTTAGTAAGTCTATTCATGATGAAATGTCAAAGCATAGTGAGCATCTTTCTCTTTGACACCATGTCTGAAATCCCACG
This sequence comes from Rhagoletis zephyria, assembly GCF_001687245.7. Classification (NCBI taxonomy): domain Eukaryota; kingdom Metazoa; phylum Arthropoda; class Insecta; order Diptera; family Tephritidae; genus Rhagoletis; species Rhagoletis zephyria. The sequence continues at coordinate 584,978 of NW_016157165.1, read as the reverse complement.
TGATCTGTCAAATACTAATGCATGAAAATCCTAACCTCAAAAAAATCACCCGTTACATACTTCAGTTCATCTTCTATCTATCTTCTATACTATAATACAACTGAAGATTGTTTTTCTGTTTGAACTCACTAATCTCCGGAACTACTGAATGGATTTTCATGGGGCTTTAACTGGTATATAAAGAGTGACCTCGGACGTAACCTAGGGTATAAAAAATTGAAACCTGACAAAGGGTGATGCACCTCCCATAGGCGTGACATTTTTAATCAACCATAACTTCGGAATCATACGTCACATGAATTTGAAATTCTGCTCTGCATCGCAAAAAATGGTGCCGACAGATGGCGCCGGAGTCGAGATATTTAGAGACCCCATCTCTATCGTACGACCAGGAGTAACGGGTGTTAACTTTATGATAAAAAGAAATCGGTAGGAATGTCAATGATTAAGAAGAACACGGTGGGAATATCAATGACCCCGTTTGAACGGGTAAACTTTCGTCCTGGGAACAGGAGGATTATAAAAGATTACGCACTCTTAGCAAACCTTGCAATACGTACAGATATCTCACAGGTGGAAATAAGAGCTCATAACATCGAAGAAGATTAGTACTTAACCCAAATGCTATCTCAGCGCTATTATTCTTGGCCTATGAGTAAGCAAGGTTCTGCTCTTTAGTACTTTCAACCTAAACTAATGAATTTTACATTACAACCCGTTTTTGCATAGCAACCCTATTTTTGTATTGGTCAACGTAAAAGTTCTTATAAGGCGTAGCGAAGAAAGCCAGGCATTTGCTAGTTTTTAAATAAAGTTAAAGCTCAAACAGTCAACGACGTAACGTAGACGTAGGTTGACGCAGACACGATCAACCTTATGGGATTCGCGTGTTAACCAAAACTCACCACCGCATGGCGGTGACGTTGCCGTTGCTGCTCTCTCTCTCTATCAACAGCAAATTTGATATGCTGCTACGTACGTCAACCTAAGTTTACGCTACGTCGTTGACTAACTGAGCTTTTATTCAGGTTTGAATTTTGGAAATTTCGGACGCCATATTGAATTTTTTATTTGGAATTTTCAAAAACTAGTTTAAAATTTGTAATGAGCGAACTTAACAATCTCTAAATGCCAAATTTCATGAAAATTGAGTAATTTTTAATTCTTGGACGCCATATTGGATTCGTTATTGGATTTTTGAAAATTGACTTCAGCTTTGTTAAGACACATCTTATAAATGATATCAGATAATGTTAATTTATTGAGAAGGCGCAAATGTTAAGTAACACTTTGTCAAGTACTAATTTGAAAATCTGAAATGCGTAGTGGTAAGCAGTGCGCGCTTCAAGATTTATAGGATTTAAAAATCTAGCTATCTGAAATTAAATCTATAATATAAAGAAGCAAAAGGTAAAAAAAATGCAATAGCAACAGAGAATCTTTCGTTTTCTAGGGATATCAGAAAATGTGTAACAAATAATTTAACATTAATTAACACCACTATATGTAAATACCCATTTCACGAAATAACCATGGTTTTACAAATCACTTAAAATGCGGATATTTAGTTTGTTCCGTTGCTGCATTAAATAAAGCCGGCTTACTAAAAAAAAATGTAAAGAAATTGTATTTGTTTTATTTTCCTAACCAAGTATATTTTCGAAAAAAAACTATTTTCTTGATTGTGCCTCTAAGACGATGCAATAATCTTTCGAGAAAACTGATTTACTCGAGCTCGCCTCGAATTCGAAACGAGCACAAAAAATATATTCGAGAAATTTATTTTCTCGAGTTCGTCTCGAATTCGATACGATGCCACCCTCGTTTTTGTGTTTATTGGCTACGTACACTACACTACTCATATATGTACATAAACATGTTTGCATGTACGAAAGTATGTACATATGTGTGAATTTTTATTCATTAATTTTCACTGCACCATTTTATGTACATACATACATATGTATATTATGTACAACTCCTTAGTTCTTCACTTTTATTTAATTAACACCTAGAAAAAATCTATATAAATTGATTTCCAGTTGAACTTACCCTGGCTCGGATTGGAACAGCTCCTTTCTTTAGCTTTTTAGCCCCAACCTGGTCAGCTCCAAAGTGGTCGCTGCAGACGTGGCTATGCTGCGGCGCCAGGTGGGCATCTCGTCCAATCCGCAGGTTCTTTCGCCAGCGATTTTGCAACTCTCGATTTTTGGGAAAAGGAAGTAGTTCCTTTCCCCATTTTTTTTTACAATTTTGGCGCAATTCTACTTTTGACGAAATCTAAAAATAGCCAAATGACATTTTTTGGTATTTTTTTACCATTTCTCCGCTTTTCTTATAAAAATCTAAAAGTAGCCAATTCTCATTTTTTGTCTAACGGTATATCGCAAGAGCAAGTGTAAAAAGGTGAATAATTTCATCTCTTTCCGTGGTAAAAAATTATGTGGTGATCTTACATGTAGTTTGGTGAACTCTCGCATCTTAAATATTTATTTTGGTGAACTCCCGCATCTCAAACCTTTCAGAATTTATTAGTACTAAAAAAATTTAACATTAACATTTGCTCCTTCTCATTAAATTAACATTATCGGACATAACTAATGTGACCAACCGTACTTTTTTCGGAAGTACAGTATTTCTTTTTGAGCCGTTGTACTTCGTACTTCGAAGTACAGTCAAATGTACATCTTTGCAACGTGCCTTGGTACTACCTTTTAAGTTGAAATTTCTTTAACTGTTTCGAAAAATTTTAAAAAGTTAGTCATCTCAGTTAAGGAAGGTACTCATATAGATCAACCCATAAATTATGACTTTCGATCACTTCACTTCTCTAGCAGGCAAATTTCATTATAAATAAATCAAGAAAAATTAAAAATTCTGTGGCGAATCTTACTTGCTCCTGTGGATATTCAGAAATGACAGTATCGATACCATAGTGCACATTTTCTTATCCGGACAAAATATATTAACCATTTCCTTATTAACTATCGTACAGTGCTTATTTTTTGGGCACGAAAATACACAATCCTTCAAATGGTTTAGATTACTTACACTAGGCTGAGGTTGAACGAACCCAGTCGACTCAATTTACATTTCGCAAAATAGACTCTTATTGTACTTATCTTAATTTTTGAGTCTGGGTAGAGTTCTCGATCTTCTCTAACTCGCAAAAGAAGTTTGAAATATTCTCACATTTATTTAAAACAGTTAACCGGCAATGATTTTTTTTAAGTTTTCCAGCATTTTCATACATAAATATGTAAAATTTAAGATAAAAAAGTTAAATTGTTCAAAAATATTGTTCCCAGCATACCAGCGGAGTCCGATAATATACCCAAAAAGGAGCTTTACGGTTTTTTCCAATTGTTCTTAATTTTGTTTATAATTAATAAGTATTAAAGTGTTTTCATATTTTTATAGAAAAAACGCTAAATAAAAAAAAAATGATTTATATATTATTCAGTAAAAAACATAAAAACGGAAAAATCCTGAAGTAAATCAAAAAATATTTTTTATCGGTAAAAGTGCACTTTAGCGAAGGTAGGTAAAAATGGACGGAACAAGTTCGAGAGTGGTATCAATCGACGCGTCTTAACGCCAATAATAACAATCCGGAAATTAACATTTTTAATTAATTAAAGAGTTATTTGCAAAAAACACTTGCACTTTCCGCACTACGTTTTGATGAATTTCACGCAAATGAATGGAATAAATGAACTTAATTTAACACGTCTTTATTAGTTTTTATACATTTGTGATGTTTTAAGTGTACACTTTCGCGAAATTCTGTATTTAATAGCAATATTCCAGCCAGAACAACTTTAATATTGCGCCTAAATATATGCCATGCTACAGCGGAAGTGGACGACACGCCATTTCTTTAAATGAAATTAACTGCTGCTATATGTACGTATGTACATATGTATGTTTATACAAAACGTAGGCAAACAACATTTTGCTTGCATAGTCTACTGTTCTCTTTCATTGCAAGTTGAATTATTTTAATATCTATTGCAAAATTTTGTACATAAATTAAAATAAAACTATTTAATATACAACGCTTTTATAAATGGCATAAAAATTAGAAAATAAAGTAATGTAAAAAAAATATTTTTTTAAAAATAAGCTTTTATTTAACATGTTTAATCAAAGGAATAAAATAAAGTAGTGAAACAAAAGATTTTTTAGCAAGAAAATTTTGTCAAAACTGCACTAAAATGAATAAAATAAAATAAGTTAAGGTCTCGTTAAAGTTACTAAAAGCCATTTAGTGAAAGGAGTTATTCAAACTCTAATGAAAATTACTAACAATTTGTACTAATTTACTTCGTTTTTAAAAAAGCTTGTCGGCGAATTCAGCGTACATGCATAATTGGTTAGGTATGTATGTATTTATATGTATGTAGGTATGCAGATATTTAAATGCCGGTTTGCTATTCGCGCGATTGATTTGATTAAACATGTTAAATAAAAGCTTATTTTTAAAAAAATATTTTTTT
>NW_016157165.1:575487-580134 GCF_001687245.7 Rhagoletis zephyria | reverse complement strand
AAAAAGAAGTCTGATGAGGAGATGTGGTGATCTCCGAAATAGTGCTATAACTTCTACCGCTTAGACTTTGTTGCATTTTCAATTTTTCTTAATAAACAATCGTGGTACAAAGCTCAATAAAAATTATTAAAAATAAAAAATGTTAACAAGCCACAATAACATTGACAAAAAAAATATTTTTTAAAAACAAGCTTTTATTTAACNTGTATAGTTCCATGCAGGCTCTTCCTAAACTATGTATTTGTCAATGTTATTGTGGCTTATCAAAAATTTTCAATTTTTCTTAATAAACAATCGTGGTACAAAGCTCAATAAAAATATTAAAAATAAGTTCCCTTTAGTTTGGAACCACTTTGCGCCCGCTCTATGGAATTTTTAGCCGGATCCAGCATATTTTCTATTAAATACAGTAAAACGCGCTTAGGTACCTCACGAAAAATGTCAACTTTGGGTACTTAAAAGAACCCGCTTAAGTAATTAAGCGGGTTTCACTGTACATTACATCTGAAAAGTAATTTTTTATGCATTATTGTTTACCTCTAAATGCATTTGAAACTGCCATAACGTCAACAGGTTTTTTTGCGGTGTCCGTTTTCAGGAATATTCGGAAACGACGATAAGTTTCTGTTTGATTGAAAATTTTTTTTCACGACAAAAAAAAAATATTAATAACAAAAAAACACTTTGACTCCCTTCTCACTCTATATTCGGAGCGCTCCGAAAGCAATCATTCGAGGTGTTAACGTGGGAGTCCCTTCTCACTCCATAGTTGGAGAGCTCCGAAAGTGCTCATTTACACACGGCGATTTTTGTTGCCGCAACTCGACGTTTGTAGGAGAGAGCGTGACGAGGAAAGGAGAGGGGCACCGAGTTGCTCGTGCTCGGGCAACACGCTTTGTGCTCTCGTTCGTCTATGTAAATTGAACCGCTGTTCACAGCTGACAACAACGATATTTCAAGGTGTTGCTGCGGGCGTCCTTTATTACTCCATATTCAGAGCGCTCCCCAGTTGCTGCCTATTGAAATGAACGTAGCAATGCTTTGTTCAATCTAAAACTTTAAAAATTTGTCCATGCAAATATTTCAAATGTGGTCTAATGATTTTCAAATCTGAAATGTTCGTGCGAAATTTCAGATCGAGCACCTTAATTGATAAAATTTATTTGTTGAATTCTGATTTTACCATTTTCTCATTACTTTCATACTATTTTTGGTTTTCAGTTTCTGTACTTCTTTGAGCTATGAAATAGATGGTCACATTAGACATAACCCTTGCTTTGCGCTTTATTTCGTACGAATTAACAGCAGAGGGCGCTCTCATTTGTGATTTGCAGGTGAGCAGCGCTGCTATGTGGGCATGTATGTTATATTCTATAGGATTTTTAAAGTCCTGCATTTCCATTTTTAAGAAGTATTTCAACTTTTTTTTGCCTAAGACAATGAGATTAATGATTTAATGCATGATTCAATAATACAAGGTTAGATAATTATTGACAACCGCGGTTTGACACTCCCTTACAAAAGGTTGCATTTACGAAGGATGGGGAAAGAGGAGTGAAATCCATTGCTGCGAAAAGGGTAGTAGAAAAGTACCCAAAGTAGGCAAATAGTAGTGAAATTCCTTTTGTAAATTCTAATTTGTTTACAAGAAATCTGGCATTTTAAACGAAATGTTAATATATCTACGTGAATTACGCAATTTTTGTACTATTTAGCCGTAGAAAAACTGCAAAAACACTCAAAATTAAAATAAAACTACTATGAGATTTATGTAAATATCCAATTTAAAAACAGTTTATGTTTTCATCAGTTAAATGTGCTTTATATGCATATACAAATAAACATATTGCACAAAAACTTATACTTCTATTTCACTTTTATTTTTCCAAGTAAATTTGCAAAGAAGCAACACGGTGCCACTACTAAGGGAGCGGTGCGAGAGAGACAACTGTCAGTTTATCGAACCTTGTATTATTGAATCATGGATTTAATGATTAAATTAACATTTTCTGATTGAGCACTGCTGCTCCCGTTGCCCAATCGTTATAAGCTTTGCCGCTTCGCTGGAAGCTATCGGTGACCACCAAAATTTGTCGACAATCGATATGCAAGTTCAGAACCCAGATAAAAGACTCAAGATTTCGCTGATGACAAATCCGAGTCCAGGGCCCGAACCGATCACAGGGTGCACCGCTGATGGAAATCGGAGAAATCTGATACATGTGGGTATACATAATGTGACCAACCGTACTTCTTTTTGAGCCGATGTACTTCGTACTTCGAAGTACAGTCAAATGTACTTCTTTACAATGTTTTGTAGTACCCAAGGCACATTGAACAGGTAGTATCAGTAGAGCAGCTTATTTGATTTTTTTTTTAATTATTCGGCTTCTAAAATGTCAAATATTTTTAATTTCTTCTCACAAAAAATATAAATTGTCAAAATCTTTTAGCATGTGAAACCTTTTCCCCATACAAACCAAGCGATTGAAAAGCAACGTTTGGGACGTTCACCTAAAGATGCCTTTACATGAGCCTATTTTTTAACAGGCGATAATCGCCTGCAAAAGTTGACTTGCACATGTAAATGCAGCATAACTCCGCAGCACAAACGCTGATTACTGGGCCTTTAAAAAATTGTCTGAGAAAGTCGCACCAATTTCTTTCCAAATTTAATTTTTAATCTTTACTCAAAATCAGAGCATTATTTGACACTTTAGATAAGACAAGCAACAACAAAATACATATAAATGTTGTTTTTGCTCTAATACCTGTTTGATATGCTTTGGTACTACTTTTTAAGTTAAAATTTTTTTAACTGTTGCGAAAAATTTCAAAAGGTTAGTCATCTCAGTTAAGAAAGGTACTCATAGAACAAAACATGAATTATGACTTTCAATCAGTTCACTTCTCTAGCTAACAAATTTCATTATAAATGCCAACTCAATCACGAAAAATTAAAAGGTGCTTAAAACTTCTGTGGCGAATCCTACTTGCTCATGTGGATATTCAGAAACGACAGTATCGATGCCATAGTAAAAATTTTCTTATCCGGGCAACATATTAACCATTTCCTTATTAACAAAATTGCTTAATGCCTCAAGTGGTTTTGATTACTTATACCAGGCTGAGGTTGAACGACCCAGTCGACTAAATTTACATCTCGCAAAATAGACTCTTATTATACTTAACTTATTTTTGAGTCTGGGGAGAGTTCTCGGCCTTCTCTAACTCGCAAAATAGTTTTGAAATAATCTCACATTTATTTAAAACACTTCGTCGGCAATGACTTCCTTTTAAGATTTCCAGCATTTCAAATCCATATATGTATGTAAAAGTGAAAATAAAAAAATGAAATTGTTCAATAACATTGTTCCCAGCATACCAGCGGAGTCCGATAATATACCGAAAAGGGGGATTTACGGTTACTCAAAATGTTCTTAATTTTGTTTTTAATTAATAAGTATTAAAGAGTTTTCATCTCTTGATAAAAAACGCTAAATTAAAACAGGATTTACATATTATTCAGTAAAAAACATAAAAACTGAAAAATCCTGTAGTAAATCAAAAAACATTTTTTACATATATTGTTATTGTAATTTTTTACATATATTTTGTTTGTTTGGAGCCACTTTGCGCCCGCTCTATGGAATTCTTTACCAGATCCATCCAGAATTCTATTAAATACATCTGAAAAGATCTAAAGTTAGACAAAAGTAATCATGCATTTGAAACTGCCATAACGTCAACAGCGTGTTTTGCGGTGTATCTTTTCAAGAATATTCGAAAACGAAGATCAGTTTCTTCTTGATTGAAAATTTATTTTTCAATTCACAGACTAAATAAAAAAAAAAACAAGATAACAAAAACCCACTTTGACTCCCTTCTCACTCCATATTCGGAGCGCTCCGAAAACACTCATTCGAGGTGTTAACGTAGGAGTCCCTTTTACCTCGCTTTTATTAGCTCGGGATTAGCTATGTAATATTGATGCGCCTAAACGATGCAGCGATTTCTATTCTCAAGTTACATACCTGATGACAGCACAAATGGAAATTTTGATATTTAGCGAGGTTTTAGTTTTTTAAACTATAATTTTATTATTTACTCCATATTCAGATCGCTCCGCAGTTGCTGCCTATTGAAATGAACGTAGCAATGCTTTGTTCAATGTAAAACTTTAAAAATTTTTCCATGAAAATATTTAAGTGGTCTAATGATTTTTATACCCGAGCGCACTTGTGCACAAGGGTATATTAATTTTGTTCACATAACGGTTGTTTGTAACAGCCAAAACGAATCGAGATAGATATAGACAAATGTATACATAAATGTTCAGAATGAATAGAGAAGTCGATTAAGCCATGTCTGTCTGTCCGTCCGTCTGTCCGTCTGTCCGTCCGTCCGTGTACACGATAACTCGAGCAAAAATTTAGATATCTCAACGAAATTTGGTATGTAGGTTTCCCTTAATCCANTGAGCAAAAATTTAGATATTTCAACGAAATTTGGTATGTAGGTTTCTGTTAGTCCAAGGTAGGTTGCTATTGAAAATGGCCGAAATCGGACTGTAACCACGCCCACTTCCCATATAACGGTAATTTCCAGAAATACGAAAACTGCGATATTTTAGTAACTACTGAAGAT
>NW_016157165.1:569211-572789 GCF_001687245.7 Rhagoletis zephyria | reverse complement strand
TAAAGCTAATTTATTCAAAATTGACGCTTGCAACAATTCTTTACCAAGAAATACGTCTATGGTAAAATTTTGGAAAATGGGCGTGGTACCGCCCACTTATGATCCCATATATGTATATCGGTAACCGTTCTACCAGTTTGCACCGAACTCGGTATGGTTATTGTGCTTGCCACATAAAAGCAAAGCGTTGAAAATTATTGAAATCGGACTAAAATTACGGCCGCTTTTCATATAACGGTAAATTTTAGAAATGCTTGAAACTTCAATATTTCGAAATTTAAGGACGCTAATTTACTCAAAATTGATACACCCCGGCTTACCATGTAGCGGTAGCTTTCGGAAAGGTGAAAAACATACATATATGTATTTAATACTTGCGCCGGGTTTTTAATGTTCGGCTCGGCCCGAACTTAAACTTTCTTACTTGTTAAAACTGAAATGTTCGTGCAATGTTTCAGATCGAGCACTTTAATTTGACTACGATTAGTAGATCGCTGGGAATAAGCGCCTTGTTTTAGAATAATAAATAGTATACATTTTTAATTGATAAAATTTATTTGTTGAATTTGTACACTGGTACCGATTTTGTATATTCTGCTTTTACCATTTTCTTATTACTTTCATACTATTTTTGGTTTTCGGTTTCTGTACTTCTCCGAGCTATGAAACAGTTGGTCACATTAGGTATAAGTTGCGTTCAACAACACAAAAATTTGTAATAGCTTTTCCAAATTTTTACTGGGTGGCGTTCGATAACGACACAAAATTATCCAACACACAAAAATTGAGAGAGCATGCGTTCATTTTGATGCAAGAGAAGCGTTCACTTTGTACTGGCAAAATTTTAGCCAGCAAACATTATCCATCACGAAAACATATGATCACAAAACATATGGTTGCAATTTTTGTAAACAAACAAAATTGAATTTTTAGAGTTTTGGTATTTATATGCTTTTTAGCTGCCTGCTATGTAACTTTATGATAGTGCTAACTAGTTTTTAATTCTGGAAATGTTCCTGGCGATTATTGAACGTTCACTTTCCTTTTTCCTTCCATGGAGGCAACATGAATTTCAGTTTGTTTACAAATATAACATAAACAAAATCAGCTGGTGTGTCTTCTTCTTCCGGTTTTTGCAAGTGATAGCTAATTTCCTGTTAAAATTTAAATTAATTATACGCAAGCTGTCTGAAAAATTAAAATATGGTTGTCAAACGAAATATTGTTAAGAAACCTTTAGTTTGAAAGTTTTGAATAATATTGAAGTCTTTCACAAGGGTTGCCACATTTTTTAAAATAAATTCAAGTAATTTAAATCAAATATTATAATACTAGCAGACCCGGCAAACTTCGCCCCGCCCAAAATTAATTTACCATTGAAACATTTTGGTCCAACATTTTCACCAACAATTCACGTTTACGATTTCCATTGGCACGCTTATCAGCTAAGATTATGGTTTGGTGGTCTTTTGCCGCCTTAAATAACCTAAAGAAAGTAAGTAGTATGTCCGTGAAGCATTTCATAGAACGGTTAATCTCACAACGAAATAAATTTTAAGAACATTTCCTCTTCACACCCTGCCGGCAACAATGACCCGGTTCTATAGTGAATCTGCCCCAGAAACTGTATAGTATAGTTAGTGGCAACTTCAAAATGGATGCGTATAATTATTCTACAGAAATCCAATATACATAGACTTTGTTTGGGAGGTGCCACACCAAATTTAAAAAAATAGCCTACAACCATAATTTTTTTTAGCCTATAACCATCATTGGGACGTCTGAAGCAGGTGTCTGAAATTTCAAAAAAATCGGTTCGGCCGTTTTCGAGCTTTGCGAACACAAAAAACGGCTTTAAAAATATATATTAGCATAGATTGGTATGAATTGAATTGGCTTTGAATATGTATCACAATATGTATGAGTGTCACACGAAACAGGTTTAAAAAGGTTGCCAACTGTTTAAAAGGTTAAATTCAAACTATTAATAATTTAAATGAATTATTACAATATGGGTATCAAAACTACATGTAAGGGGTTTCCATCTATTTAAAATCTCAAATTGAGTTCAGGGGATAAGTTAATTGAAACAGTATGATAAGTGCTAAAGAAAGTTTTGTGTAGTTTGAAATTATTTTGAGGATGGTTAAACAAATTTTAAACCTCCTGTTTTTTATTTGAGTTTTCTTGAAATAAATTTTACTCAATGTAGCACGTAGAAATTTCATACACTCAGCGAAGCGGGTGAGGGCGATCTAGTGGTTCAATAAGGAGAAAATAGTCAAAGATTCAAAGTACAAATTTTGTATATAATGAAACTAGTTCGTAGTTTTTCACTTTTTATTTGTAAAATAAACATTTGTAAAATAAATGTTTTTTTTTATTTTTTTCGTTTTTTGTCTTTTTTGCCTTTTTTTGCGGTTTCTACGTCTTTTTCCTGTCTATTCCGCTGTTTTATTTTACCTTTTCTAGCCTATTTCGTTATTTTATTTTGCCCTTTTAATGGTTTTTAGATCCGTACCCTGATTATTACATTTTTCAATAAAATTATATGAGTTCATAAATTTAATACTTGTTTGAAAAAGCTATATTTTATATGGTTTTTGTATAATTATTAGTTGTTTAAAAAATTGTAACAGAGTCGGAAATGTATGGGGAAAATATGAAATTGCTAAATATGAAATTTCACCAAAATAGTGTTTGTAAAAACATTACATATTTACTCGACTTTTTTTGCATAGTGATAAATCTATGAAAATTTTGGAACTTATGTTAATTAATAAACAATTACTTGTATGAAAACTGATGAAACTAAGTTGCAAAAGTTAATAAGGCAATTACTTGTATGAAATATTATAACTTACATGAATTAATATGGCTATTACTTGTATGAAAGCTAATGAACTTATATAAGTTAATAAATTTAATACTTCTATGAAAAATGAATTAACAAATTATTACATACATGAAAACTAATTAATGAACTTATATGAGTTAATAAAATTAGTACTTATATGAAAATTAATAAAATTATCTGAGTTGATAAATTTTATATTTATATGAAAACTCATAACTTCCCAGAGTTACAAAGGCTATCACTTGTATGAATAATTTGTAACAGAACCGAAAATGTATGGGAAAAATATAAAATTACTAAATATACACTCTAAAAAGTGCATGTAAAACTACTACTGAAAAGTGTTTATTTTTCAACCAGAATCTGTTCAAGTATACGCACAAGATGTTCAAGATTTGATTTTGAGCATGAGTTGTTTAAAATATACACATGAAATGTTTAAAATTACAAACATTTTGAAAGTAAAAATATATTTTTTACAAATAATAAATACTAAGTGCCAGGGGCGCACGCAGGAATATATTTTTGGGGGGAAAGGATTTATACTTCTAAATATATATCGTCAGAAAATACTGAAAATTCGCTCTTTAAAATACATTTATGCAAGTTTTATGTACAGTATGAAATAAATAAATAAACTTTTTAAAGTTTCATAAATTGCATTTTATTTACATAAAATTTACAAAGAACTCAGACATTTTCAACCGGCTTCAAAAAAGGG
>NW_016157165.1:562124-567130 GCF_001687245.7 Rhagoletis zephyria | reverse complement strand
AGCAGCTGTCCCACCGCCTGACTATAACGAGGTACGAATAGCGATTACGCGGCTGAAAAACAACAAAGCTGCTGGAGCTGACGGCCTGCCAGGCGAGCTATTCAAGTACGGCGGCGAGGAGCTGATGAGGTGCATGCATCAGCTCGTATGCAGAATATGGTCAGATGAACGCATGCCCGACGACTGGAATTTAAGTGTGCTCTGCCCAATCCACAAGAAAGGCGACCCCGCCATACGCGCCAACTACCGCGGAATTAGCCTTCTAAGCATAGGTTACAAGGTCTTATCGAGCGTATTGTGCGAAAGACTGAAGCCCACCGTCAACGAGCTGATTGGACCTTATCAGTGTGGCTTTAGGCCTGGAAAATCCACCATAGATCAGGTATTCACAATACGCCATATATTGGAAAAGACCCCGCGAGAATAGGATCGACACACATCATCTATTTGTCGGTTTCAAAGCCACTTTCGACAACATGAAGAGAAGTTGCCTTTATGCCGCGATGTGTGAATTTGGTATCCCCGCGAATACGGCTGTGTAAAATGACGTTGAGCAATACTACCAGCTCCGTTAGAATAGGGAAGGACCTCTCCGAGCCGTTTGATACCAAACGAGGTTTCAGACAAGGGGACTCCCTTTCGTGTGATTTCTTTAATCTTATGTTGGAGAAGATAATAAGAGCCGCAGAACTGAACCGCTCAGGCACAATACTTTATAAGAGCGTACAATTGCTGGCGTATGCCGACGACATCGATATTATCGGTAAAAACAAGGGCTACGTCTGTTCTGCCTTCTCGGGATTGGATAGAGAAGCAAAGCGAATGGGTCTGGTGGTGAACGAGGACAAAACGAAGTATCTCCTGTCAGCACACAAACAGTCAGAGCATACGCGTCTTGGCACCCACGTCACTGTTGACAGTTACAAGTTTGAAAAAGTAGACGACTTCGTTTATTTGGGAACCAGCATTAACACCAATAATAATGTCAGCCTTGAAATCCAACGGAGAATCACTCTTGCCAACAAGTGCTACTTTGGGCTGAGTAGGCAATTGAGAAGTAAAGTCCTCTCTCGTCGTACAAAGATCACACTCTATAAGTCACTCATCATGCCTGTGCTGGTGTATGGCGCGGAAGCATGGACAATGAAAGCATCTGATGAGGCGGCTCTTGGAGTTTTCGAGAGAAAGATTCTGCGAAAGATTTACGGACCTTTACGCGTTGGTGATGGCGAATATCGCAGACGATTTAACGATGAGCTGTATGAGCTTTACAACGATATAGACATAGTGCAGCGAATTAAAATTCAGCGGCTCCGCTGGCTTGGCCATGTCGTTCGAATGGACAGAAACGCTCCTGCTCTGAAAATATTCAACGCGGGCCGCGATGCTGGTAACAGAGGAAGAGGAAGGCCTCCTCTGCGTTGGAAAGACTAGGTGGAGAAGGACTTGGCTTCACTTGGCATTTCCAATTGGCGTCAGTTAGCACAGAAGAGAAATGACTGGCGTGCTGTTTTGGACTCGGCCAAAATCGCTTAGGCCGTTACAGCGCCAATAAAGAAGAAGAAGAAGAAATATGAAACTTCATCAAAATAATGCATGCAGAAACATTAGATATTTCCTCAACTTTTTTCCACATTGATAAAATCTCTGAAAATTTAGAACTTATGTGAATTATAAACAATTACTTATATGAAAACTAATGAACTTATATGAGTTAATAAATTTAAAGCTTATATAAAAAGTTAGTTAAAAAATTATTACTTGTATGAAAACTAGCGAACTTATATGAATTGATAAAAATAATTAGTACTTATATGAAAATTAATAAAATTATCTGAGTTGATAAATTTAATACTTGTATAAAAACTCATAACTTCTATGAGTTACAAAGTGTAACAGAACCGAAAATTTATGGGCAAAATATAAGACTGATAAATATGAAATTTCATCAAAACAATGCATGCAAAAAACATAAGATATTTACTCAACTTGTTTCCACTTTGACAAAATCTCTAAAAATTTAGAACTTATGTGAATTAATAAACAAATACTTGTATGGAAACTAACAAACTTATATGAGTTAATAAAATTAGTACTTGTATGAAGATTCATGAAATTATATGAGTTAATAAGACAATTTTTATATGAAAATTTGGAAACTTATATGAGTTAATAAAATTGATACTTATATGAAAATTAATGACATTATATGAGTTGATAAATTTAATACTTATATGAAAAAGCTATATTTTGTACGGGCTTATACAGGGTGGCGCCGAATGAGCTATATGGTTTATAACTTTTTTATTTATGCGATTATTATAATTATTATTTTTTAAATACAGTATATTATTGGGGAATTTGTTGCAATTAGCTTTGAAAAATTATATCCTGTAAGTGATGTCCATTTTCTGCTACGCACATACATGCTCTTTTTAGCATATTTTCAATAACTTTTCGCAGAATTTCGGGTGTAATGGCCATGATTTCATTTCGAATGTTGGTTCGGAATTGGAGAATGGTTCTTGGTTTGTTAACGTACACTCCTTCTTTCAAATATCCCCAAAGAAAACTGTCAGGAGCTGTTAAATCTGGTGAACGTGGAGGCCAGTTAAAATCGCTTGTGCGCGAAATAATGCGTTCGCCGAATATGTCCCTTAACAAAGCCATTGAGGCACGTGCAGTATGTGCTGTGGCTCCATCTTGTTGAAACCACAAGGTTGGATGGTTTTCCACAGCTGGCCTGATAAAATTTTCCAACATCGTCCGATATGCAGCACCGTTGACAGAGACTGAGACACCACTTTCATTTTCAAAAAAATATGGACCAATTATCCTTTCGGAGGATACACCGCACCAAACAGTACACTTAAGTGGGTGTAATTCTCGCTGATGCTCTTGGATTTTCCGTAGCCCAAATCCTGCAGTTTTGCTTGTTGACATACCCATTTAATAGGAAACGGGCTTCATCGCTCATTACCAAATTGTGAATAATGTCTGGATTTTCCTCCGCTTTTTCACGGAAACGAATGGCACATTCAAGCCGTTGCTGGTAGTCTGTCGTCTTCAACTCTTGCACAAGTTGAACTTTATATGGGATCAAGTCTAATGTCATCAAAATTCTCTGCAGCGACCGCCGTGATAGTCCAAGTTGTGTCGAACGCCTCCTTGTTGATGTTGATGGACTACGCTGCACGCTCTCCCTTACACGTTCAATATTTTGAGCAGTGTGCACGATAGGTGTTCTTACGGCACCAGGAAGGGTTCTTACAGACCCATGTTGACGAAAATTTCCAATCAATTGGTTTATTTAAGGATTTTAAGTAAAAATAAATAAAAGAAAACTTGTTCGTGATATCTCGACCAAGGTGTATTCATGATACAAAAATTTTAAGGGAAAACCGCTGGGAGGCAGCCTGAACATTTTTGAAGTTTGCTAACATAACAATAATTTTTTCAAATTTCAAATTTAATTTTATTATATTAAAACATAAGCTTATGAGAAATTATTTAGTCTTAAAATGCATATTTTATATCGTGTTTGAAAATTCGCTGCGAGCGCGTTCACTATTGATCTTTGCATTCAAATATTGTTTGTCAAGCATTCAGTAGTGAAGTTTGATCGAAGTTTATATACTCTTATTACCTGTCGTTATATAAGGTAGCATTAATATCACTGATGACAGTTAAAGCTTAGGTGGATTTTTATATCAGAATCTCATCTTTGTGAAAAGTGTGCAGATAGGGGGTATTATATTGAAAATAAGCCCTCGATGTTTAAAATATATAAAAAATTTATTTCAACGTATACAAAAAATAAATCTACCTGCGTTATAGCACGGTGGGTGACGGGGAAGGGGGGCCGGGGGCCGGGAGGCCGCGGCGTAGCGTGACATATTGTGCGCGCCGGTCGCGCGGGGCGCGAGCGCAAGCGTGGCGCGCGCGGTGTGGCGCGCTGACGCGGCCGCCGCAAAGCTAAACAAATTTAATGCTTTAAAGAGAAATAATGTCAATGGATTTTACTTCATTTTTAAAAAGGTAATGTCAATTGACTTTATTTCGCACCAGGGTGGGAAATAAAGTCAATTGACCTTATTTCCGTTGATCTTATTACCTGTCACCATATAAAACATTTTACATCATTCATTTGAAGTAAATCGGAATATATTTTTGCATATAAGATAGTTTCCATTTAACTCATAAAGTACATATTTCACTACAAATATTTTTAAGATCATTTCGAAATGCAAAAATAAGCCCAAAATACAATAGCGCAGTGGCAGTGACAGTTTTTAAAATCAGCTGTCACTGCTAATATTGGCAGTCACTGCCGTAGCAAACACAATACGGCGTTGTCAGTGACTGCTTTTTTTGACATTCCCTTTTGTTTTACATTTTTGTTGTTGCCTTTTAGGCTGCAGTGACATCAACAGATGTTGGCTGCGTTTAATTTATGTCGAATTCAGCATGCGAAGTTTGCTGCGATGAAGGCAGTGGCAGTGGATTTAGAATTTGGGCTAAACGGAGCTGTACTGCTAGCAGTGTTGCCGTTTTAGTCCTTTGGTGGCTAGGTTTAGCTACCACATAGTTTTTTGGCCACAAAAATTTAAAATTGCTCCTAGCCCTTTTTTAGCTCTTTGGAGAACTTATTCATACTTGGCATGAAAAAATATTATATGCTTAATTTGAACTCATTTTTTCCTTTATGTAAAAGGTGAATTTTTAAACTAAGAAATACTGATATATACAGGGTGTCCCAGAAGTAACGTGCCAAACTTTAGGGGAAGGTAGGTGGGGGAGTGAGCTCCCTGATAAACAAAACATTTTCACGTAAAAGTGTCACCGTTTTTGAAATATTTACATTTTTTCAAATTTAAAAAAAATCGTGCCTTTTCATGTGTTTTCTTTAACTGCAACTAAAAACCGGGCAATCCTTAGTAAATTTTTTATGTAAAATACTTCCAGATAGTTGCCTCTCCATACTCAAATGCAATGTAGTTAAAATA
>NW_016157165.1:556624-559512 GCF_001687245.7 Rhagoletis zephyria | reverse complement strand
TACTTTCTTAAACATTATGATATTTTTATGTTGTGGCACTTGGCAGAATTTCAGCTTCATCGGTGTTTGTTTCCTTGACGACTATACATTAAGGGAAAATTATAAGGCGTCTGAAAAACAAGTTTCAGTGAAGTCATACATGTACTTACTTTTAGTTTCATTAAGTAGTGCTCCTGGCTACGGCTTGCCGTTGATAGGTAACTGATGAAATTGCCTATTTATCAAGTCCCACATTGTAGCGCAAGGCGCAGTGTAGGCGATGTTAAAAACATTGTATGCTTAAAAGCATAGTATATCCACAGCTTTAATATTTAATTTTGCATTGTTTTTTTATCCAGCAAATCCCTTTTTAAAACGTTCAAAATTATATTATAAGTCTCACAGCAGCCAACAAGTAATTCCGCAATGACACGTGATACATAAAAATATGATGAAATATTAAACTGCCGGTATTGAGTATATTGTACGAAAATATTCGTATGTTGTACGAATTTAAAAAAAACATGTTTCTGCATTAGTACTTTATACGAAAGTATTAACTAAATTGTACGAATACAGAATTGTAGATTTCGTAAATCTTAAACCATACGTAAATATTATGAATGCCTTCCTACAATATACAAAATTATTCGTACAGAGATTTGTTCAGTGCTTCACGAATGTGTTTCGTAAAATAAACGTAAGATTTCGTAAATTGTACTGAAAAATGCCTTACGAAAGTCCTTTCGTTATATTTACGTATGGTTCGTAAAATCTTGTTTCGTTGTGAAAAATGTGATCGTACTATGAACAAAAGTTTCGTACATTGTACAAAAACCAAGACTACGAAAGTTTTTCGTAGCACTTTTACGAAATTTTATTTTCAGTGTACAAAAAGGTTTTTGGTTGGATAAAATATTAGCTTTTCTCCAGAGTTTATTGTTTTCTATACCATTATTTATTGAAAATGTTTGCGTGTATATGTAATTAAAAAATTCTAACTACCATTTTTAGCCACAAGGACTTTTTTTAGCTTTGTTTTAGCCCTTTTTTCGTGGCAACACTGACTGCTAGCTGCCACTGCTGTATTGTGAGTCGCTTTATTGGACACCACACTTTCTAAAAACAGCTGATTTCGAAAAACTGCCGCTGCCACTGCGACTGCGTTATTNCTGTTTTAGCCCTTTTTTAAAGGAATGGCTACCACTAAAAATTGTTCGTGGCAACACTGACTGCTAGCTGCCACTGCTGTATTGTGAGTCGCTTCATTGGACACCACACTTTCTAAAAACAGCTGATTTCGAAAAACTGCCGCTGCCACTGCGACTGCGTTATTGTATTTTGGGATNTTGTTTTAGCCCTTTTTTCGTGGCAACACTGACTGCTAGCTGCCACTGCTGTATTGTGAGTCGCTTTATTGGACACCACACTTTCTAAAAACAGCTGATTTCGAAAAACTGCCGCTGCCACTGCGACTGCGTTATTGTATTTTGGGATATAGCGCTAATTAGTTGTATTTAAGTATAAAGTATTTTATTACGTTCACCGATTTTTCACCATATAATTTTGGTGCACAGCACCCTGAATGCGGCAAAACAGTTGCTCACAACCCTCAAGTCCTTTATGACTTATACCAAATTAACAGCCAGAACAACAAAAATCTTTTCTACTGGTATACTATGCAGCTACTCACCTAGCAAGACTGACCAGGGCTCGAATCGTCACACACGATATCGTACTACTCGTCACGTAAAAACACATTTTTCGGATTATGACATACGTAAACGTACTCTTTGTCCCATTCAGCTTATACTGCCTGACTTATCACGTAATTTTCTTTCGTATCGTTTTCGATCCGTGAACGGATGTTACAATTCGAGCCCTGACTGCGCACTTGTTACGTCTGTTATACCTGTTGCGCTGCATGCTTGTTGAGAATTCGTCGTGTGCTGTCCCGATTTATGCATTGTGGTGAGCGAAGTGGTTGGTGAGTTGTTCGGGCATGCTGCTGGTGTGCTGCTAGCAGTGCTCACCTGTGTATGTTGGGATGAAGGGAGAACTCCCAAATTGAGGCATAAAAAGGTACTCCCTTTGCCATGATCGTGGAGCCATTAACGAGATTTATCCGTTTTGGCGCCCATTATTGTTCGCTTAGGAGCAAAGAGCGATGTCTCCCAAAGCTAACAAAAAAACAAGTAAGAAAGTCGGGCGGAGCCGAACATTAAATACCCGGCGCAAGTATACATGATAAGCCGGGGTGTATGAATTTTAAGTAAATTGAAATTTCAAGCATTTCTGAAATTTACCGTTATATGAAAAGCGGCCGCAATTTTAGTCCGATTTCAACAATTTTCAACGGTTTGCTTTTATGTGGCAAGCACAATAACCATACCGACTTTGGTACAAATTGCTAGAACGGTTAGCGAGATACATATGTATATGTGATCATAAGTGGGCGGTGCCACTCCCATTTTCCAAAATTTTATCATAAACGTATTTCTTGGTAAAGAATTGTTCTTCTTCTTCTTATTTGGCGCTGTAACCGCCTAAGCGATTTTGGCCGAGTCCAAAGCAGCACGCCAGTCATTTCTCTTCTGTGCTAACTGACACCAATTGAAAATGCCAAGTGAAGCCAAGTCCTTCTCCACCTGATCTTTCCAACGCAGAGGAGGCCTTCCTCTTCCTCTGTTACCAGCATCGCGGCCCGCGTTGAATATTTTCAGAGCAGGAGCGTTTCTGTCCATCCGAACGACATGGCCAAGCCAGCGGAGCCGCTGAATTTTAATTCGCTGCACTATGTCTATATCGTTGTAAAGCTCATACAGCTCATCGTTAAATCGTCTGCGATATTCGCCATCACCAACGCGTAAAGGTCCGTAAATCTTTCGCAGAATCTTTCTCTCGAAAAC
>NW_016157165.1:545554-556171 GCF_001687245.7 Rhagoletis zephyria | reverse complement strand
ATGAGCGAGATGTTGAAGAATCTAGCTTTGATGCGGATTGTGGCTAGACGTTCGTCCACCGGGGTGAACGCCAGTACTCGGCGACGGAGTCTCTCTCCTACCACGAATCCAACACCGAATTTTCGCTCCTTTACGTGGCAACTGTAGTAGACGTCGCAAGGCTTCACGCTTACTTTACCTTGCCCCGTCCATCGCATTTCTTGGGTGGCGGTGATGTCAGCCTTTGTCTGCCCGAGGACATCAACCAGCCGGGCAGAGGCACCTTCCCCATTAGGGGCCGGATATTCCAGGTGCATACACTTAAATCATAGTCCTTTATACGTTTGCCGTGGTCGCCATCAGAAAAAGGGGGTCTCATCCGCGCTTTTTCGATTTTTTCATTGGGCGGGGTTTTAACGTGGCGGAACCCAAACCCAGCGCACGCGAAGTTTTACGCCTTCTCACTTTAGCTCGCTCCCAAACGGGTGTTTGGTTGCTACCCAGAGGATAAGTGGATATAAATA
This sequence comes from Rhagoletis zephyria, assembly GCF_001687245.7. NCBI lineage: Eukaryota > Metazoa > Arthropoda > Insecta > Diptera > Tephritidae > Rhagoletis > Rhagoletis zephyria. Next base: position 555,668 of record NW_016157165.1, on the reverse strand, counting down.
TCCGGACGTTGTGAGCTGCAATTTGAACCGTACGCACAAGAATCGCTTCTGGCCACTCCCAGGTGAATGGCAGTCAAAAGTTTTCCACTTCTGCGCACGGAACCATCCTCCAAGTTTTCCTTCTTCTTCTGCGCACGGAAAGAATTGTTGCAACCATCAATTTTGAATAAATTAGCTTTAATATTTACTGATTTATCGAGGATTTCGTATTTCTCTAAATTACCGTTATATGGGATGTGGGCGTGGTTATTGTCCGATTTTAAAAATTTTCGGCCATTTGGTATGCTATACCAGGGACATAACCACATGTAACCATAGGTGGGCGTGGCTACTCCCATGTTCCAAAAATTTTTAATATTCTTATTTTTCTTCTAAAAATCATTGTAAATATCAATTTTGAGTGAATTATCTTCAGTAGTTACTAAAATATCCCAGTTTTCGTATTTCTGAAAATTACCGTTATATGGGAGGTAGGCGTGGTTATTGTCCGATTTCGCCCATTTTCAATACCATCCGTCCTACGCCCAAAGGAAGTGCACGTACCACGGACGGACGGACGGACAGACAGACAGTCACCGCTTAGTCGATTTCTCTTTTCATTCTGATCATTTATGTATACATTTTTCTATATCTATCTCGATTTGTTTTGCCTGTTACAAACAACCGTTATGTGAACAAAGTTATAATACCCTTGTGCACAAGTGCGCTCGGGTATAATAATTCTCCATGAGACATGATTTGAAATAATAAATGAGATCTTTCTAAGTTACTAACAAAAGACTACTCCTTTTGACATTTTCTCGAAGCCATAAGGGAGATCTTTCGCTTTTTTACTCCAATATAACTCCTAAAGTGATACATCCAGGAGTATTATCTTTACTTAATATGGGAGCAATATACACTTCAATGTTAAGAAATTTTTGTGATTTTGAATAATTTATCAAATGAAAACCAACAAAATAGTATAAAATAAATCTTAAAGGAATTTAATTCTATACAAATTAACAGACGGCACGAATTTAAATACGTACGTCTTTCGGTACGTATTGCAATACTTGATCAAACATATTGCATATTATTTACTAAAGCAAAATATTTTTCAGATTGTCCAACTTCTATACGAAAACGAGGTTTACAATGTCGATATCCGATAGATAATCGGAAATTCTTTATTCATGCTGCATCAGTTATCGCTTTCGATTCTGCGATTTTTAAGACAATGATCTTTTATCAAGACCTACCCATAACGGGTGACACAAACCCTAATTACCTACTATGTAAACTTAAAGTACCTGAGTGACGGCACCATAGTCAGGAACAGATCCTACTTGCAATTACTTCTGCAAACGGAGCCATCCTCGGCCCACTGGACTAGTAAATTATATACATACACATGTATGTGTATGTATTCGTATGTGTTTCACCGTTTTGCCAATCTTTTATGAGCTTGTGAATATATATTTATGAATGTATGTATGTATGTACATATATGATTAACCTGCGGAAAAGAAAATAAACGAGTTTTTCTAAAATGCATGTTTAATATTAATGTATTATTCATTCATTATCATTACTTAATCTGTGAGTAGGTATTTTTAAGAACAGGAACGTTTTTTATTACACTTTTAGGTTTCCGGAATGACATTAATAGGAGTATTCCCTTAATACTCGTTTGGGAGGAATAAGGGATCTGGTTCTGTGTACCCTCTTTTATTGTTTCTTTGGGAAGCTTGTGGGAGGTTATTCTGAGGGTACTCCTGTAATACTCGTAAAGGAGGTTTCTAGAATTGTATTTCTGTATGCATTCCCTGATTGCTTGTTTAGGAGGTCAAAGGGATCACTCGCCCTCCTAGGGCATCCCCTGTTAAAGGGAGCATACAAAATAACAGGCTTATACACAGGAGAATAGGTAGCAATGGGGAGTATACGTACACATCGAGCAATCGAACGATGATCCCAAGTTCTACTTGGATACTCCACCGTGCATGTAAATACCACTGTACAGCCATACATACACCCAATCTGAATCTGCAGTACGTACCGAAAGACGTACGTATTTAAATTCGTGCCGCCTGTTAATTTGTATAGAACTAAATTCCTTTAAGATTTATTTTATTGTATCACTTTAGGAGACATCGCGTTTTGCTCTCAAAAGAGTTATAATGGAGTAAAAAAGCGAAAGATATCTCTTATTGCTTCGAAAAAATGACAAAAGGAGTAGTATTTTGTTAATAACTTAGAAAGATCTCTTTGATTGGTCCGAACTGAGTATTAATGGAGTACAAAACCGAAAAATCTCATTTATTATTTCAAATCATGTCTCATGGAGCATTATTTTTTTGTTAGCTTTGGGAGACATCGCTCTTTGCTCCTAAGCGAACAATAATGGACACCAAAACTGATAAATCTCCTATATGGCTCCACGATTATGGCAAAGGGAGTACTTTTTTATGCCTCAATTTGGGAGTTCTCCTTTCAGGTTCTAGTGGGCAGCACCCTACATACACACCCCATCGTACATACACAGGTGAAAAAATGGGCAACTCTGAAAATTAGCGAATCGCCATTGCGACGAGCTCATATTATTATATATTTTAAGAGAAGTTTTCCGCGAAATAAATTGTCATGGTGTACACTGACTGAGAATAAAGAAAGTGGAGTTTCTGTGACGACACTTGCTGCCAAGTAAACACAGATCGGTTCAAAGTGCCTTTGAAACTTTTGCTGGTCAATTGTTGTTGCTGTTGAAAATTGGGGCTGCGCCCCTTTTGCTGCTGGATATAGACTGTTTTTTGTGGAAAGCGATTTGAGGAATCAACAAATGCAGTGTTTTTTTTGTGACTGCTGGATTTTGCTGTTAAGGAGCGCAAGCCGGCTCTAAACGCACTCGAAGCTCTTGTTGGTTTGTTGTTGCTAAAGATTGTGCTGCTCCTTTGACGACTGCTGCGCTATTTTTGTGCTTTCGCTGGTCACTTGTGGTTACTGGTGGGAGTTGTGCTGTTCCTTGTCGACTGGATATTGGGCTTGAGGGTTTCGGCGGTGTTTGGCTCTTGTTGATTTACTGCTGGACGTGGTGGTCGTGTTGTTCGTGGGTGTGGTTGAGGTTGTTGTTGTAGCGGCTCAGATCGGTTGGTATCTCAGTCGTTGTCGTCAAGTTCCACTAACGGCAGCCCTAAGAAGCGTGCAGCCTCGATAGGGTCAGTCCACAGGGACAAAGGCGTTAGGGTTGTAGGGTTTTCCGGGCATACGAAGAGATGTTTCGAGTCGTGCGGGGTCCCTCCGCATGCCGGACACTCATTTGGCACATCTGCGTTTAATCTGCTCAGGTATGAGTTTAACCTGCTGCAGTAGCCAGAGCGCTATTGTGGTTCTTGTCTCCCGTGGCAGATGAAGCTCCATCTCTTCAATGTGGTTGAGGTGGTACCATTTGTTAAAAAACCCATTGGAGTCTCATGCATAACATTTGGGCGAAAGCATTCAGCTGTTTTTGCTAAGTGAGCGCCACCTGTTGGTAAACAGACGAACGAGTATACTTCACGAAAGGGAAATGTTACCAGACAGTAATTAAAATAAAAAATTAAAAAGTAAATAATTATGGAGTGCACCCCAGAATCGAATGCGGCAAAACGCAAAGTCGCTGAAACTTCGCCTGACCTCTCATTATATGTTACTAGCAGACCCGGCGAACTTCGTCCCGCCCAAAATTTTTATATATTTTATTGAAACTTTTTGGTCCAACATTTTTACCAACAATTCACGTTTACGATTTTCATTGGCACATTTGTCTGCTAAGATTAAGGTTTGGGGGTCATTTGCCGCTTTAAATAACCTAAGGAAAGTGTTATATCCGTTCTTGAAATTCTCTAGTTGTGCGGCATTTCATAGCATGGTTATTCGCAAACGAAATAAATTTTTTCCACTTCACTTCCTGGCGGCAACAATGACCCGGTTCTATAGTGAATGTCCTAGAAGCTTTACAGTATAGTAGGTGGCAATTTCAAAATGGGTGCGAATCATTGTTCTACAGAAATGCAATATACATATACTTATTTCAGACGAAATACCTTAAAAGTTTGAACGCATAATAATATTGGAAAATCACATCCATTGGGCCAATTGCAACGCAGGAGCGTTCGATATACTCAATGGTGCAACAGGTCGATTTAATCTGACCTTCACGGCCCCTTTTCTCACTTGGCTATTTTTAGTAATAGCTCGACTTCAGCACCACTTGGCAGCACGTTTTTGCAATAGTATTGCATACATATTTAAAACATTAGCCAAATCGGATCATAAATAAGATTTTTAGTAATAACTCAACTACAGCGCCAACTGTCGGATTAAATTGTGAAACTAAACCATCCAGAGACCCACTCAAATACACAAAAAGTTTCGTTAAAATCCGTACAACCATTTAGGAGGATTTCACTCACAAACACACCTACAGAAGAATAAAAAAATTCATTCAAAGATAGCTAAAGATCGGTACGTTTGTAGGCCTCACACCCCTTTTCAAATAGCCCATATTTTCTCCATGAGTATGGGCTTGATTTCAACTATATACATATCTCCATACGAAGTTCCAGTACTGTACCATGAATACTTTCAGAGATATGCAATATGAAAAATTCGATTTATATGGGAGGTGCCACGCCCCCCTTTTCAACAGCTGCCCTCTTTCTTCATGAGTATGCGATTGATTTCGTGTATCTCCAAACCAAGTTCCAGAACTCTACCATGAACACTTCCAAAGATAGGCAGTATGAAAAATTCGGTTTGTATGGAAGATGCCACGCCCCTTTTTCCAATAGTTCCAATGCGATTTATTTCGTACATCTCCATACAAAACTCTAGAACTCTACCAAAAAATTTCCAGAGATAAGCAGTATGAAAAATTTGATTGTATGGGAGATGTCACACCCCTTTTTACAATAGCCAAAAATCCTTCTCCAAGGGTATGCGATTGATTTCGTATATTCCATACCAATTTCCAAAACTCTACCATGCACACTTTCAGAGATATGTAGCATGAGAAATTCGGTTTGTATGGGAAGTGCCACGCCCCCTTTACATATAGATTATATAACTATAATAAGATTTTTTCGAATAGATCAGTCCCTGGTCCACTTCTCGGAAAAAATGGACCATATATCCTAATATATGCTAAAAAACTACTTACGTACCGAATTTTAAGGAAATCGGACCATAAATGCGATTTTTTGGAATAGATCGGTCCCTGGTCCATTTCTCGGAAAAAATTGATCACATATGCTAATACATGCTAAAAAGCTACCTGCGCACCGAATTTTAAGCAAATCGGACCGTAAATTCGATTTTTTCGAATAGATCGGTCCTTGGACCACTTCCCGGAAAAATGGGTCATATATGCTAATATATGCTAAAAAGCTACTTACGTACTAAATTTTAAGCAAATCGGACTATAATACGATTTTTTTCGAATAGACCGGTCCCTGGTCCACCTACCCGAAAAAAAGTAAACTTTTTTTAGCCTAAAACATGGTGGTTACCGAAAGCTATTTGTATACAAAATTTCATGAAAATCGGACCAGCCGTTTGCGATATTACCTGTTACAAAAAAAAAGGGACTTCTCTTTATATAATTAGTATAGATAATGTCTGCACTGCAGAATATAGAGGGCAATTTTAACAAAAAATTGGATGGTTTAGCTACGAAAGATGACATTCTTGAACTGAAACAGTCAATTGGTACCCAAATAAAAGCAGAAAATGAAAGATTAAATAATGAATAAGAAGCACAGACGAAGCGGGACCGAGAACAAGACAGAAGACAATTAAATCGTCTGGTCAACGAATCGAAAAGAAATAAATTAATTGTTAAAGGCTTACTCAGTGATGACAACCTCAGATAAATTGTGCTCCGAAAAACTTAAATTGCAGAACATCAACGTTCGTGAGGCGCGGCAACTGTATGTTAAAGACAACAAAATGGGAGTAATAGTGGGATTTGAAACCATCGACATGGCAACGGAGGTCCTTAATAACGCAAAGAAGCTGTCAGGTTCAACAATCTACGTAGAGAAAGACCTCAACGCGGAAAAACAGCAAGATAAGAAGGTACTCATGCAGATAAAGAAGACTCTCCGGTTGAAGAACCGTAACCATAAAGTGCTGGTGAGAAATGACTCAATTTGCGTGAACAACAATTGGATGTCTTTCAACGATAACAAAATATTGATGTGCAAGGGTAAGCCGGCTGATGTTATACTTAATAACTTATATGGCAATAACTTTTCTAAAGACGATTTGAGTTATACAACAATATTAGATAAGGTTATAGCAAAAAACTGAAATTGGACAGACATGTTTATTGTAAGCCCATTCTGTGGTGTACACCGCCACAAAAGAAGTGTTGTCGATCTAAATGATATAAAAAGTACAAATTTAAGAATATTATCATACAATTTAAAAAGTAAGCTAAAATTTAAAAGTTTTTTCAGTTTCTTCAATTCATTTGATATTGTACTTTTATTTGAAACTCATGTAACTGCTGAGGATAAACCAAAATTTGCTCACCTTTTCAAAGAATATGTTTGCTGTTGGATAGATGCAAGTAAAGCGCACAAAGCCGTCCGTGCAAGTGGGGGCTGTATTTTTGGCTACAGAACAAGTTTGGGGGTTGACTACAAGTGCAAGTTCCTAAATATCTCGGGATGTGTTGTGCTGTCTGTCAATCTTCATGCTTCATGTACATGGTTGATTCCTCAATATTTGAATTGCAATGGTTGGTTGGAAGATTTCAAACGCTTGGAAAACTTTTTTCCGCTGCAACAGCCAGTTTCATTCTGTGTTATTGGCGATTTGAACGCTCGCGTCGGCAAGGCTCAAACTGTTAGTAAAGAGTTAGTAACAGGATTGCCTAGGGTGTGTGAAGTAAGGGAATCTAAAGACCCAGTAATAGATTCGAAAGGGAGAAAGCTTCTTTGTTTGATGGACGAAGTTGGCGGTATTATTGGAACGGGAGAATGCCGGATGATAAACATGGCGAGCTGACAGTTTGCGGTGCTGCAGGTAGTTCAGTTTTTGACTATGCTATTAGCTCTTTCGACTTTACTTCTTGAGTGAACAGTTTTTACATAAGCCAAAAGGAATTTTCTGATCATATGCCTTTAACTATCATACTATCAGTACCAAAAAAGGTAGTTAATGCTACATTAAGTATTTGTCCTGAGAAATTGCTGTGGAAACCGAAACGAGTTTTTAAGTACGTTGAACTGATTACCGAAATGCCTAGTATTGACTTTACCCAAAATTGGGATAGTATTGATAATTTAGTGTCAGCCCTAACGGACAAAATAAAAGCCGCTTCAATTTATAATAGTGGAAAGTGCCATTTTGTGCCAGAAAATGCTTGGTTTGACAGCGAATGCTTCAACGCGCGTACGAAAATGCTTCAGTTTTTGAAAGGTTTTAAGAAATTTTCCACAGCAAGAACCCGCGTAAAATATGTGGCTCAACGATCGTATTACATGAAATTATGCGCTAAGAAAAATTTGAATATTTTTCTAAAGAAGTTGATCTGTTGAACACAGTCAGAAATTCCAGTGATTGGTGGCGGAATAGCTAACTCCCTGAAAAGCCGCCCTCCTAATGTTAATTGCAGTCTTGTACTAGACGACTTTTTTGAGCATTTTAAATCCTTGCTTTACAGTACAGGTGACGGACCTTGTATACATTGGGTCCAGCTTTGGTGATAGATCCATTCCTCGACTCCCCTTTTGAAATGCGCGCTCTTCAACTTGTACTAAGAGGTCTCAAGGACAGAAAATTCCCGGCAAAGATCGGATTACTTATGAATTTTACAAGTACGCCCCACAGTCGTTTTTATCTGAGGTGCTTTCTTTATTTAATGTAATTTTCCTTAGAAAACAGAACCCAAATAAATAATGCCATTATTACTTGTCTATTCAAGAAAGGTGATCCGTCCATCCCTTCTAACTACCGCGGGCTCTCCTTGCTCGATACTGTGTACAAAATTTTTGCTGGCATGTTGTTAAACCGTATAAATGCCTGGTTAGAGTGTAATAAAATTCTAAGCGAATTTCAGGCGGTTTTCCGTAAGAATTATTCGACTTCAGATAATTTGTTTAACTTGACTAGCATCATCCATCTCCATTTAAGTGCGAAAAAGAAAACGTTTGCGTTCTTTGTTGATTTTTCATGTGCTTTTGACACAGTACCGCGAAATATGCTATTCTACAAGCTAGCAAGCATCGGTCTTTCCAGCCATACAATTGAGATTTTACGTCTTATCTATTGCAATACTACAAATCAGGTACGCTATAACGGGGCGCTTTCTGCCCCTTTCCCTGTTAACCAAGGTGTGCGGCAAGGTTTCTTGTTGAGTCCAACCCTTTTTTCGATATACCTTAACGACTTAAGTGACAGTCTACGTTACGGTATTAAAGTTGCTGACACTGTAGTGAAAGTCCTGCTGTACGCTGATGATACCGTTCTGCTTGCAAACTCTGCTCTAGATCTACAAAAAATGATTGATGATCTTTACTCTTATTGTATGCAATGGGGGCTGCATGTTAATATGCATAAATCAAAAGTTCTGGTTTTCAGAGAGGGCACTAGAATTCCATCAGGATGTCACTGGACTTACGGAAATACTCCTATTGAGATCGTCAATGAATATAAATACCTGGGTGTTCTGTTAAACTATAAACTTAGTTACATTAAACACTTGGATAAAAAACTTAGAGGCTGAGTTATATAAATAACCCTAGGATAAACATAACCAGAAAGTTAAAAATTTTTGACGCTGCTTCCAGGTCAATTATGTTTTATGGTGTACAGATATGGGGTGTTGACAGATATGAGCCAGTGGAGAAACTTATGCGTTTCTTTCTAAAAAAGTTAATCTTTCTTCCTTCAAACACTCCGAACTATATGCTACATTTAGAAACAGGTTTGTTGCCTCAGGTTTACATTACTCTGCATGCCCATATGACTTTTATTGTACGCTGCCTTAGTTTACCGTCAAATAGACTACCTCGCATCTTGGCTGATGAAGCAGTACGGCAAGGATCACACTGGGTCAAGAAATGGACTAAAATATACAACAGTGTGGATTTGGATCCCCCCTTAAATCTTTTCCCGTCGTCTATTAAGATTAGTAAACCTATATTATTAGATAAACTGATTCAGAAGGAGCTGGTATCCTTTGTCGAATGTGCGCAAGATATCAAAACATGATCTTTACTGTCATTTGACACCGTAGGATTCTCTATACTTTAATGATGAGCTCCCTGCGTATGCTACAAGGGTGACAGGTAATAAGGTCAATGGAAATAAGGTCAATTGACTTTATTTCCCACCCTGGTGCGAAATAAAGTCAATTGACATTATTACCTTTTCAAAAGCGAAATAAAGTCAACAAAAGCTTGGAAATAAAGTCATTGACGCTATTTGCTCATTCAAATGGAAATAGCGTCAACAATGCTTAACGTATGTCGATTCATAAAAAAAACGTTGTTCTTACAATAAACATTGCCCCGTAGGTGTTGTTTTTTAATAGACGAAAAAGGTTATTGCCAAATCCTCGGTGTTGTGATATTAACCCACACACAATCATGAACTACCACCAATTGATTTTATTAAAAAAAATTAAATTACGAATATGTAAAAACACGATGCGAAAAACTAAACGCCTGCGCACAGCTGCAATACGAGAAATATTTGAAAAAAAAGAGTGTAGAAATGATCCAGAACTTGCAAAACATGTTTCGTTTGCACAAAAATAAAGCGAACACTATTAAATTGAAGAAACAGTCTATGTCCAAAAACCCCGGAGGAACACTGAAACAATTCTGTGTTTTAAATTAGCATATTTTGAACGAATTCGGTATGTCTGGAGACAAGTTGTTGCCCAAAACACAGCAGAAATCTTTCAATCAGGGCTGCCAACTATCCTTAGTTATCAGGTGCCATATTGAGGATAAAAAGTGCCAAAATAAGCCAAATAGAAAAATAAAAGTGCCAAAAAAGGTGTCATTCCTTTTAATCATTCACATTTAGCAATAAAATAAAGCTACATTTTCCAAACAAAAGTGCAATGATAAAATAAGAT
>NW_016157165.1:538320-545351 GCF_001687245.7 Rhagoletis zephyria | reverse complement strand
TTCTGGGACTTATACCTGTCGTTATATAAGGTAGCATTAATATCACCGATGACAGTTAAAGCTTAGGTGGATTTTTATATCAGAATCTCATCTTTGTGAAAAGTGTGCAGATAGAGGGTATTATTGAATATAGGCCCTCGATGTTTAAAATATATAAAAACTTTATTTCAACGTATACAAAAAATAAATCTACCTGCGTTACAGCACGGCGGGAGACGGGGAAGAGGGGTCCGGGGCGGACGCGGCGTAGCGTGACGTGGTGTGGCGCGCTGACGCGGGCCGCCGCGAAGCTAAGCAAATTTAATGTTTGAAAGAGAAATAATGTCAATGGATTTTCTTTCGTTTTTAAAAAGGTAATAATGTCAATTGACTTTATTTCGCACCCCGGCTGACCGGGGATTGCAGGCATTTAGGCATCCTTATTTGTCACCGGCTGGTTGAGCCTCTGACACCGCCGACCAGTGTTGCCACTATTGGTCTTTTCCGACCAAATTTGGTCGCTTCTTTTTCATTTGGTAGGTTGGTAGGCAAAGTAGGTAGGTAGTAGGTTTAAGTAGTAGTAGGTAGAATTAAGATTTTAAGAACGTAATTATAAAAATATATATTTCAAACATCATTTTGCATATAAATATTTGCCAATTGGACCTTTTAAACATTTGCCAATCCTGTCTTTAAAAATAAGAAACGTAATTGGTTTGGCCACTTACGGAGTCAATGTTGTGGCTGGAGACTTAAAAGGGCTGAAAACATTATTGAGTGAAGAAACCGATTTATTAAGTGCACATGCCACTCCCTTCACCTTTGCTCAAGCTACGATGGCTTTCACTAGAATGCGTTGTGTTAAGAGTAGTTGAGCAATGGAATAGTTTGAAACTTTATTTTATTTCCTACTTTTATGAAGTAAATGGTATGCGACCTGCAGACCTGTGTTGCAGAACCAAATGCTATTTTTTATTTCTTAACAAAGAGTTCCAAGCTGAAAGCTCTCGTTTGCCATACTTATATGCAACTATAAAAGCACATGATCTCTTAATTTTGAGTAACTTTTTTAAAAAAGATGAGATCAGTAACAATATGTCTTAATATTGACTATAAAAATTAAAATAATCATATTAAAATAACTGATTTTTTTTGGAACGAAAGCTGAGATGTTTATGGAAAAAAATCCAATTGTTCTGAAATTACTGAAGTTAAGACCAAAATATATTAAAGTGGTGTAGTGGTAAGCAGTGCGCACTCCGCAACGCCTGGGTTCAGGCCCTGGTCAAAGCAACATCGCAAAAAATATAGAAAAAATGTTTTTTCTTAACAGCGGTCGTCCCTCGGCAGGCAACGGCAAACCTCCGAGTGTATTTCTGCCATGAAAACAACTTCTCATGAAAATACAATCGTCGTTCAGAGTCGGCGTAAAACTGTAGGTCCCTCCGCTTTGTGTGACAACATCAAGGCGCACGCCACAAATCGGAGGAGAAACTCGGCCAAACACTAACATATGCGTAAGCGCCAATCTATAATTATTACTATTTTTTACATAGAGTTTTTGGACCCAATAAATTTAAGATTTGATTTCAAGCGTGAAGATATAAAACTTTTACAAGTAATAACACCAGATAAGGTAGTTTCTAAAGAAGATTTACCAATTTTACCTCTTTTGTTAAAGTTTCCCCATCTCATAGATTGCGATCCTGAAATAAAAACAACGCAGTGGAATTTACTGAGGCTAAGTGAGCTTGATATTTCCAGCGATCTGGATATTGATATGTTTTGGGAAAAAGTGTATTCTATTAAAAATGGAGTGAATGAAAATAGCTTCATGCATCTTGATAATTTTGTTTTCAATATAATTTCATTACCACATAGCTCTGCGGCTGCAGAACGCGAAGTTTCAACGCTTAGTGTTTGGCCGAGCCTCTCCTCCGATTTGTGGCATGCGCCTTGATGTTGTCACACAAATCGGAGGGACCTACAGTTTTACGCCGACTCCGAACGGCGATTGTATTTTTATGAGAAGCTGTTTTTCATGGCAGAAATACACTCGGAGGTTTGCCATTGCCTGCCGAGGGACGACCGCTGTTAAGAAAAAACCTTTTTNAAGCGCGCACTGCTTACCACTACACCATAGCGGCCGCTGATTTAAATTTACTTTTACGAAATTAAACTTATTGGTAACTAAAATGTACATATGTGTATAATTCATACAACCAAAATATGTTTAATGAACTCATCTCTGTGCCTAAGATTGTATCTGCATTTATTTATTTCTTGTAAGTTTTAAAATGTAAAAAGTGCATATACATATGTATGTATATAAATGTTATGTATTCGAGACATTTAATCTTAAATAAATGAATTGTATGTTTTCAGAATGCTTTTTTGTATCTGAAATTTATTTGGTAGGTTGTGAACGATTTTGGTCGGATTTGGGAAGAAAATTGGTAGGGGGAAAAATTGTTAGTGGCAACGCTGCCGCCGACCCGTTCCAGCCCCTACTCATGTAGAGTGCCTGGGTCTAGTCAGTCTTGCTAGGTCGTTCCGCTCCGCCGGTTGCCGATTACCAGACAAACAATCCGTTGCTGTTAGAAATCACCCGCTGCCGAGAGCCACCTGCCGCGCTACTAGCGTGCTTACGGTTGCTCCGCCACTGCTGAGAATCACCCGTCGTGCTGATAGCGTGGTCACCGTGGCTTCGCCACTGCTGAGAATTACCCACCGTGCTGCTAGCGCTCTCGTCGTCATCCGCTCCGACCCGACCTCACGACAACCACGAACGTTATCTCTCCCTCTCTTTGGACATAAGGGTGCTGGAACTCTACCCTGCAGAATATTTGACTACCTCAGAACTAGCGTAGAACTAGACCTTTTGCCGACAGTACTAGCTCTAGCTCAATAGCCAAGCAATGCTTTCATCTGTCCAGTTTTACACGGCGATGTCATTGCCGGTGGAAATTGTCGCCCATTGGATTACTTTGCAACTAGTTTTTAACCGGTACCGTTTTGGACAGTTTTTTTTTTATAAGAAAACGTTTTCCGTTTTTTCATTTCTTTTACAGATTCCATGTTTGTCAACATTTTATAAAAAAAATTAAATTTATTGTAAGCGGTACACAACAATTTATATTCATTAAATTTGAAAACTCACAACTGCCTCCACCGCGATTTGAATTCGCGACCAAAGATGCTTGAGTCGTAGGTCTTCTCGCTTAGCTACTTTCATATTGTACGTCAAGTGAGAATTTGTACACTTACACCGCAAATTTCAACTGTCCCGCTCTGCAGCTATTTTGCACCAGTTCAGAGATAGTTCTGAAATATGTAGCTCGGAATTAGCGCTTTACCAGACTGTCTCTAAATATTCCCTGCAGGGAAAGCTACCAGTTGTGAACCAGAATGCTACCAGTTTGCGTTTCAGCCCAACTAGTTCACGTTGTATCATTTTTCAATATTAGCGACTGGTATTTTTAACATGGTGGTGTCATAGGAGATGCCAATTGTCCGCTCCTACATCAGCACGCTACCAGTAGATATACAAGTAGCATCATACCAGTTGACGGGATAGACTTCCTATTCATCCCCAGTGAAAAGCATAAGTATGTAATTTTGCTCGCGGCGATGCAGCAGTGGCAATGGTCGACAGAATAAATCTTTGGCACGCCAAATCAAGATATCCTAGTTCGAATCACAGTGAGCGAATCTTTTTTTTAAATTTTTATTTTTTTATTTGTTTATTTTTTTTTATATCTCTTGTGTAATTTTTAAATTTATTGTTTTAAAAAAAACAAAAAATTATTTATTTTCACATTTTTTTAATGGTATTTGAGTATTTAGGGTTTCTCCAAATCAATTTACTTTAACAACCTCCACGCCCACTCGAACCTGAGATCTCAGAACCAGAATCGGTAGTCTTCACTCGACGCCACAGCCGACATTTGTGATGAAAGCAATTAACCACGTTTTAGATTTGGTTATGCCTATTCAAAGACAGATGTCGCTGATCGCATAAGTTGATCGAAATCGCCGAAATTGTAGGCCGTCGCTTTAGCACATACTGGTTAATGAACTAGTATTTATACTGGCTGGTTTGGCATTTCACTGCGGAGAACTGGTATAATTATAGTCCATGACGCACTGGTATGACTCTCCCATTTAATACCAGTTCTCGCACTAGCATTTCTACCAACTAGTTCACTTTTTTCTGCGCGGAGCTGGTATAATTATGGTTCAAACGAACTGGTATGACTTTTATCCTTAAATAATAGTTCATGAACTGGAATTTGTGCATACTGGTTTAGCTTTTCACTGCAGGGTAGTCACAGCGCTGTGTGTGTTCCAATTAAATACACGAAAATAGTGTGTTTTATTTGGTGTGGGTTAGTGGACTCTGGATCCGCTGAGCTCACCTCAGCCTTCGACAAAACCCACCTCATAATTTTATGTGTGAGGTTTCTTTTTGATTTATTAAAATAAATCAATTTGTATGCATAATAATGAAATTTGTTGGGCATAGTGTTGTCATTTACAATTGAATTCTAGGAATTTTCAGGTTGGTGTGGGTGCTGCTTGGGCGCAGCTCAGAGGGGGGCGTGGGTATATTACAGTTGACATGACGATTTAACGGGTGACTAACGTTTGACTGACGGACTAGGTCAGGAAAAGGGAGTTTCGCATGATGAATAAGGAGCCCCGGTGGAACACAAGGCTAAGTGCCGTCGGCACTTAGAAGGTGTGGGATGGCTCCAACCCGGACAGGCTTCCTTTTCTTTCGCTTTAACATTTTTTATATTTTGGCATGACAGAAAATATTTGTTTGTAGTAGATGAAGGTAGAGGGGTGGTAAACAAATCCCCCCCTCCCTATCGCTTTTAGTGTGTTAGTGTGTTTTATGCAAAAAGTAGCATGAATTCAGTAGTCTTGCGATGTGACATGTAATTCAAAGAAATTAAGAACATGATAATTATGAATACAGATTTCAAAGTTTCTGATGCTGTGCAGCTATAGGTCGTTTCCGAAGTAATTTTCTGCGTAAAACTCGAGGTCGATCTTAGAACTGCGCCAATATGTTGAAGTTTTTCGCGGTTAAGCTCAGGAAAAACGGATTTAATGGCTTTTTTTGTTTGATCTATGCTGTTTAGTACTATTCTTAACATTCAAGTGTTAGATTCGAAGACACGACATTTTGAGCAATAATAATTCCAATAGATTTTTTCTTCTTCTTTTAGCTTCTTATTTCGCTTCTTTTGAGCTCGTTCCTCTTTAAAATAATATAATTCTCGCGTTTTTTTATTTTTCTACGTAATTCTTATCTTCTGAGTTTATATAAGATAGAAAAAATAAAAATTTTAACTATGGGACAATAACACTTTTTCTTTTTATTTGGCGCTGTAACTAGGAATGTTCGATATTTAAAAAAGTATCGATATTATGAATCGATTTAATTCATTGCATGTAAAATCTTAACAATATCGATATCGGAAAAATCGATGTTGAAAACGTCGCTATAAAAAATGTTTTGGAACACATCAAGTTAACTAACCGTTCGGCTATGGAAAAACTAGAAATGCAGATCGATAGTACTTTTTACGCTGATTTCAACTGTAAAAAAGATATAAGAGGTAAAAATTTTGTTTCGATATTTTAAAATATTAATATTTTCTAAACTACGTAACCGATTGAAAAAGTAATGATGTCCAAATCAAGGCAATCAATCTATCTTTAAGTTGATATATAAAATGTGTGTGCTTCTTTATATATTTAAGCCAAAACTATTAAAAAACAAATAAAGTGTTATAATTTTTTCATAAAATAACCTTTTTTAGAAAAAATTGCATTATCAATGCTAAAGAAATATATATTATTTAGAAATTGCAAGTTCTTACCTTTAATTTGATATATATATTTTATTATAATCTGCTTTTGAGGTTTAAGAATTCAGTGATAAAAAAAATTAAAAGCATTTACAAGCAACTAGCAAGTGTAAGGTGATATCATAATTTCTTTTCCCCAGAACTTCTTTCTGCGTAGGCGGCCTTCGGACGCGCTTTAGGATTATAACCCTTACCAAATAGAATTCTCCTTTTGGTGTGCACCAACTGGGGCTACGCTCCAGTGATGTAGCCTTGGGAAAGGATGAGGTAACTAGAATTCTCCTTTTCTGTTTTTTAATATTTTTGCTTGAATATATAAACAAGCATACAAATTTTATATATCAACTTGAAGATAAATTAATTGTCTTTATTTTGACATCATTACCTTTTGAATCGGTTACATAGTTTAAAAAATATTAATATTTTAAAATATCACAATTTTTCTGTTTAACCTCTTATATTTACTTTACTTTTCAATTGCGCCAAATAACATTTATATAGTTGAAATAAGCGTAAACAGTACTATCGATCTGCATTTTTAGTTTTTCCATAGCCGAACGGTTGGTTAACTTGATGTATGCCAATATTTTATTAATGAGATTCAAAAAAATCGCGTAAATTTATAAACTCGACGGTGGCAAATTGAATCACAGACTCCAAGAGTATGAACTCCATTTTATTGGGATGATATTGAGGTTTTATTTAATAATATGCAAACACTTATTTCTTATAACACACTAGGCGAACACTAGGCCCAGCGGTTGAAATTCAACCGCTAAAATTAAGGATAGTTTATGTGAGTTGAGTTGAGCTGAAATAAAAATGTTGGAATGGGTTAAGTGGAGGGGAGTTTAGCTTAGTACTTAGCATAACATAACATAGAATAGCATTAGATTCAATAACATAAAATATGTAGCATAACACATCACAATATAACATCGCACATTCTTCAGTTGTATTTCCTTTATATCCCTATCACTTTCTTCCTCTCTATCTTTGTCTCTATCGCTTTTAATGTTTATGTTTATGTTTATCTACACCTTCATGATCATGTTCATGTTCATGTTCATGTTCAAGTTCATGTTCATGTTCATTTTCATGTTCATGTTCATTTTCATGTTCATGTTCATGTTCATGTTCATGTTCATATTCATCTTCATCTTCATCTTC
>NW_016157165.1:517126-534243 GCF_001687245.7 Rhagoletis zephyria | reverse complement strand
GAAGATGAAGATGAAGATGAAGATGAAGGTGAAGATGAAGATGAAGATGAAGATGAAGATGAAGATGAAGATGAAGATGAAGATGAAGATGAAGATGAAGATGAAGATTTACTTTTATTTTAATTTCTGTATTTATCCCTTTCTTCTTCTCCATACTCAAAATTATCTTCATCCTTGTTTGAGGCCAATCTATTCATGTACATACATACATACATCTTATTCCTAAACTGCTGCTTAGCACGTTTCTTTAATTCATTATCAATATTAAAGCATACATTTAGGAGGCATTTCCGCCCCAACCATGTACATGTATGGCATTGGTATTGGTGGGACTTTTGAATTGATTTTTTCGCTCTATTTTAAACTAATTTGAAATTTTAAAAATTGCCTGCACATAAGCATCAAAATACCTTTCTAATGATATATAACTGTTTATACCTTAGAAGTACAGTTTAGCCGTAAAAGGGGTGTAAAGGAAAAATGATTGCCTATTTATATAATTGATTATGAAAATACTTTTCTTATCGTAGACTTTCTACTTTCAATATATCCTTTCGATCTGTGTAAGACAGAACAGTAACGTTACATCACTATCATTGGACATATCCTATATTATAAAAGAATACCACTTTTTAATTATGTATTCAATAATACAAAAGTCTGTTCAGACAATATTTGTCCATTGAAGACAGTGCAGTAGAACAATCTCAAAGCACATAAAATTCTTTTCATCTTCAAACAACTTACCAGGACATCTCCTATCAGTCTCCACAATAGGGTACCACTACATTTTATGTTTAATATCATTTAATATTTGGAAAAAATGCATATGAAAAATTTGTCAATCCAAATGGCAGTCGGCAAACTCAAGGGATTTCAGGAATAATACTTTGGATAAATGCTGAGGCGTTAGGCGACTCCTATCATCCGTAATACGACCAGCTGCTGAGAATAATCGCTCAGAAGGCACGGAACTTCCCAGTAGGCAACAATATTTCGAAGCCAGTTGTTAATTTGTGATTGGGATTACCTATATATTGTTTGAGATCGATGTCGAGTTAGAACAATCTGCTTGAAGATTTTCAGTCTTTCTCTTCTGTGAATTGGGTTGCTTCAAATCGTGTATGTGACCACTGACTAGATTTAATACTTGTGCGTCATACAAATCGTTTGGAAAGTACGAACGCTTGAAACGGGGATCAAATAAAGCTGCAACTCCGATTAACGATTGGAATCTTATTGTCTCATAGCATCCAAGCCTCTTCTTAATCTCCGACATAAGCGAAGTTTTAACCACCTTTCCTACGTCGGAAATTGGCTGCAGCTTCTTCACTTCAGTACGAAACCAGTCGATGAGCATTAATACTTTGTTCCCAGTAGCATACTTCTCTCCACTAATACTTAGGGTGACCTCTTTGGCTGGTTTTAAAAGAATCACTAGTTCTTTTAATAAGTTCACCTCAGCTGGAAATATCATCTGCGGTGATCCATCCAGACTGAGGAGTGTACAAGTGACAGCATAAAGCAGGACTAGGAAACGTTGGATCATATCGAAAGTTGAGTTCCATCGTGTAGGACAATCCTGGATTAAGCACAGTTGGTACTCATCCTTGGCCTGAGCTTCACGAAGCTTATAGACCGCTGTATTTGACTGACCAAAGAACATTACAATCTTCTTAATCTTGGCGATTAAATTCTTAACGGCTTCGATTGCATTCAACACTGACTGCATGACAAGATTAACGCTATGTGCCAAACAGCTAAGATATTTAGTCTCACCAAATGTATCAATTGTAGCTCTCACGATGTTTCCTCCGTTATCTGTCACGACTGCAAACATTTTATCTCATTCCTAGCTGTAACCGCCTAAGTGATTTTGGCCTAGTTCAGCAAAGCACGCCAGTCATTTCTCTTCTGTGCCAACTGACGCCAATTGGAAACGCCAAGTGAAGCCAAGTCCTTCTCCACCAGCACGGGCATGATGAGTGACTTATAGAGTGTGGTTTTGGTACGTCGAAAGAGGACTTTACTGCTGAATTGCCTACTCAGTCCAAAGTAGCACTTGTTGGCAAGAGTGATTCTGCGTTGGATTTGCATGTTGACATTATTATCGGTGTTAATGCTGGTTCCCAAGTAAACGAAATTCTCTACTTTCTCTGACAATAACACGTTGAATTGAAATTTTTCAATAAAAAATTAATTTTGGGCGGGACGAAATTCGCCGGGTCTGCTGGTTTACGTATAAATATGTATTATGTTTTGACTTGGAACAAAAAGTAAAAGAGCGCAGAATAAATAAAAACAGACGAATTTACAGAAATTTCAAACAGAACATAGCTTTATTTTATTTAAAATACAATAATTAAAAGCGCGTAATTTACTTCACAAATAACAAAAAATTCATCAACCATATTTATGAAAATAATGCAGTAACAAAGCGGTTGAAAGATATTCAAAAGGGGCTTAGAGCGCGGTTACCAACGAACGTGTCCGTAGCGTAGCGTACGTACGTAGAAAGATATCAAGTGTGCTGTTGATAGAAAGAGAGAGAAGCAACGTCGTAGCGGTCATGCGGTGGTGAGTTTTTGTTAACACGCTGATGCCATAAGATAGATCGTGTCAGCTGACACCTTCTCCGTTTTTACGTCCGTGGGTAACTGCGCTTTTAGTCACTCCGTACATTACGCGCCTTATCATAGCAGTGTGTGTACTAGTATAGGCGTTTTGAATTTGTGTTGTTTACATTTGTATTTATTTTATTTGTAATAAAATTTTATTGACACTAATTGTGTTTAGTCTTGTATAGTTGACTGAAGAAGGTCAGAGCAAGTGTACGGTTAATATAGCATAGTAAAAAATTGTGCAGAAGTCGAGTGGTCATATACATATTTGTTCCGGCATGATGAAAGGCTTATTTACTTTGCTATGATTAGGCTCGTAATGTACGGAGTACCTTACTAGTAAATGTGTGTATGTATGAACATACGCTTGGAGTTTATATATGGATATGTATTTATATAAAAAGAAAGAAACATTTGACTAAATACATACAACCGTAAGCAGTGGTACAATTAAAATGTGTAAGACGTAAATAGGTTTTTATAAAATGTGTGTAAACATTTGTATGCAAATATCCCACGGAGAAATAAATTTGTCGTGGAGTAGTGCATATCTACTAATTTCCAACTTTTAACAGCCAGTGTACCTATTTCTACTTTTCGTTAGTGCAGAGAGAATATTTTCTACCGCCACTTAAATTTAGATAGTTTCTCGATTTACTATACATATACGCAATCTATTTATCGCAATCTATCTATTTATTAATTATAATTATAAAGCCAATGAACTATGTATTCTTCTCTGCAAGATATTTTCTATGTATGTTAGATTGTCCATATTAAAAAATTAAAAAACAATAATGGCCTAAATTTACCAATTCCAGAAATATCTTAATTTGAAACAAAAACTAACAATTTCATCAAACTAGGGGCTTTTAACAAATGCAGTATATGCAATATTCATATACAATATTTTTATTGTTTCAAGTTTTTAAAATGTATTTATTTGAAAATAAATTATCATTTAGTTTAATAAAAAATGTCTTTTGGTTCAAACTAATTATATACATATACATACATATATAGTTAATAAGATTTCTGAAACTAAATACAATATATAATTAAACAATCAATAGCATGCTCAAATATTTATACCACAAAATTTTGTTTAAGTGTTTTGTTTATAGGTTTTTCGATAGTAATTTCCATTCATGTTGAGGCCTTGCCCGAAAATTATAAAACGTGGATGTTGAATTTGTCTTACTTCCACACAATTAAAAATTTATTTTTATCTGTATCAAATGTGACAAAATCAAATTTCGCTGAACCCATACATTTAAGTATGTATTACTAAAAAAGGCTACACATTTGGAGCCTTTTGGCTCAAAGGCCACGGACAACATTTTAATTCAGCTTCGTAAAATTATTATATTGGTTCAAATTGATAAGTTAACAACAATTCAGGTTACTGAAAACTTCAAACCACCTATGCCTACAGATAACTTAAAATCTATCCAAAAGTAAGCAAAACGTTTCCAAGAAATACGAAATTTCTTTTATCAAAATTTCATAAATCAGCTTAGAGCTCTTAAGAAAAATATGCTTTTAGGGCCATTTTAGGTTTTAAAATTTAACCTCATTTTAAAAACAAACTATGTTCTGAAAAAATGTGTTTGAAGGGTAGCTAAATTTCGAAACGTACTTTGGAAAAATACACTTAAATTTATTTCGCCAAGAAAATTTACAGCAGCGGCAAAGTACTTTTTCAGGCAACACAAAAATAATGAGAAATATTGCTTCAGATTATTATTGAGAGCTGTATACTAAGCTTTATGTATATTAAAAATTCAACATAAAATTCATTTAACTTTATCTTGTTAAGATATGCTTTGTAAGCAAATATATGTATTTAAGTATGTTAAGATTGAGCAAGAATTATTTTCAAACAGAGCTAAGCTTCCAAAAATACACATTAATTCAAAAACAAATTCAAGCATATACAAGTGTATACGTACAGTACTTATAAAAAATATAATTGTGTGGATGAGTTTATGCATTTAAATTTGTTGCAGTACAGCGCTAATAGGTAAACATTTGTTTTATGCTGCACAGTCAATTTCAATTCAGTTAGTTCAAAAAGTTATCATTACCCTCTCTTATATTTAATTTTTAGTTTGTTGTTTCATTAGTAAGTGGTCGTAATTTTACTATCCCAGTGATTTACGTCCACGTACTGGGTACCTATCCTAGTAAGGCTTCGAAGCGTCCTTGGGTTTCTTCAACTGCACCTTCAAACGCTTAGTGCCCACTTGAAAACCATTCATTGCTTTGATGGCCACTTGCGCTGATTCCGGGTTATCGAAAGATACAAAACCGAAACATTTGGAAAGATTGGTTTGCTTATCTATGAAAACTTTGGCGGAAATGACATTGCCGAATGGAAGAAAAGTTGATGCCAAATCAGTATCGGTGAATTCTTGTGGTAGGTGATAGATGAATAAATTACATCCTTCAGGACCTGCAGATGATAATTGAAAAATTATGCGTTACAGAGGTGATAAAATGTATTCAATACTATATATTCCTAGGATAATCTTTCTTTATATGGATTTAAACCACGTTCATTATCATAACTATTTTTAGTTAGAAATTATGGTTAAAAAGATTGCCAGATGAATCAATGATTTTAACCTAACTTCCCGAAAAAGCTAGAAACTTGAAACTTTGAGCATGCTTCCAATCACGATGACAATGAAATTTAAAATATAAATTGATTTCCTAAAATAATTTTTCGTAGTCCCACAGAATTTGTTTCGATAACCTTTGCTTTTAAAATTTTAGCAAGAGTCATTCAGCCTCATTGCGAGAGTCGTGTCGAATGCAAGTCGTTTTTCGAGAGTCAAATCGTAAATCATGTCATTGCTTACAACTTTCACTCGCCTAGTGTATTAAAACGGAAACACTTGGCGCCAATGCACAGTTTTCGACGATTTTCGTCGTTTACATATATTAGCACGACAGTAGGCAATGCCAATATTGTCCAGTCGTACAATTCAGCCTAATTTAAGATTTACGCAATGAGGCAAAACAATTTGTTAGATAGAAAATGAGAAACGTGGGGGCATGTAATATACTTGAGAAGATATGAAAAGTAATATATATATTGGCGTGCCCATTTGGAAATTTCAAAACCCTACACCCTAATTTTGTTCGTTTTTATGAGAAATATTTTTGCCTATTTTTATAGATTTTTTAAAGGTCATTTACAGGTCGCGACCTGTCAATTTAGGTCAAAAAATAGGATTTTGTAGATTTATGAGGTCTTGAATGACTATTTTTTGATTCGATTTCAAAGATCGAACATGATCTGTGAAGATAATATATAGGCCTTTAAATAGTTTACAAGAATCCATTGTCGGGCTAGGCTTGTTGGGATTTTTTATCTGGTAAATTAAAAAAAAAACCATATTTATCTTAATTTTTTTAATTTTTACCATCGATAATGTCTACAATTTCAAAACATATGGAGTACTATCTAAAATTAAATCTTTTTTCAAATAAACTGATACCATTTATTATATATTTAACCGAAAAATGAAATCAATCGAACTGCTTGGTCCTGAAATATAAGCATTTAAAGAGAGTGTCGTTACGTGACAAAAAATGGAAGTTGATTTTTTCTTTTCTTACAAAATCGCAAAACTCTGCGAATTGTGGATGGCTATTTTCATGAAACTTATTTTAATATGATTTGGAGCAATTCTAGTTGTTTTTAGAGTTTTTTGAATTAATGCAAATTGTTTCAATTCTCTTTTACAACCCCAAGTGTGAAACGTGACGTGACGTGGCGTCACGTGACATAAATTTCCATCGTTATATTTTTGTTAATATTGCTTTTAAATGAATTTTTAACGCAAATAAAACATGTATTTTATGTAGAATATACTTTATATTTTGACTTCAGCGCCAATTCAGGGTCAATTTATCAGAAATCTATGATCTATTATGTTTCAACCACATACGCCAAATTCGAACCAAATTAGACCATAAATACGGTTTTTCGAAATATCTCGACCTTGGCACCACCTAGGAAGACCATTTTATGCAAAGATGATTCTACTTACATAGCCAGTATATATTTTAAAAAGCAGACAAATCGGCCCGTAAATACGTTAGATATACAACTTTTATTTTTTTTGTCGTGGTGGACCTTCCGCTGGAAACACCCATATGTGTATCTCAAAAATTACTTGACCGATCTCAACCAACACATTGCGCTTTGAGATCGGACAAAAACCACGGGCTCCACTAACGTAACGGTAATTTGAAAGAATTCAAAGCTAGCTATATTTTAGGAGTAGGGTTTTCCGATTTTAAAAATATTCAATACTTGAGGAGTCTAAGCACAATGTGTATACCAAATTTGGTCGAGATCGGTCAAGTAGTTTTTGAGATACGCATATATCACATAAGTGGGCGGTGCCAGCCCCATTTTCCTAAAATCTCTTGAAAAACCACTTTTTTGCTAAGGAGCGATTGTATATATCAATCTATATATATAAAAATGGTGTGAAAAATTTATATTAATTCGTCAATTGAGAACGGCAGATTTGGCTAAACTTTTTTTTAGTTGTTCGTAATAGCTTGGAGAAGGAAAACCCTCCGGGAAAATCGGAAAATTGGAAAAAGCGAAAATTAATTTTTTAGTATGGAATTTTGTGTGCAATTCCTTCGGAATGGCATTCGAATGGAAAAATAGAAAATTCTAAGGGGAAAACCCGGAAAAATCCGGAAGAACGCGAAAAATTTGAATTTTTTTCGACGAAAGCTTGGAAATTTTCGGATAATTGTTAAATTCATTGGGAGTATGAATCAATTTGGAACATTTTCTCCTATGTTTCATAACCGTTTCGAATGGGTGCTGCTTTTTTGGAAAGGTGTTTAGAAGAAGAGTGCACAAAGTTCTATTTTTTATGAATCCGTAATCAGCACCAAAACGCCTATCAACACTACATACACTAGGAGGTGATCTCGCGAACGGCTGTACCGATTTTTTGAAATTTTGGACACCTACTGCAGACTTTCGATATATTAATGAGCGTGGCATCACCCATACATATCGAATTGTTCATACCGTATTTCTCTGGAAGTATTTGCGGTAGTGTCCTGGAAATTGGTATAGAGATTTTGGGCCTACTGGAAAAGGGACGTGGCGCTTTCCAAACATATTGAATTTTTAGATAGGTATCTGTAAATATATACACTAGGCTGGGTCGATTTTGTATGGGGGAAGATAAAAGGCTTTTGTATTGATATTATGATGTCTTAGGTCTAAGCGAATTATTATTGGCCACGAAAGATTAATTTAAAACTTATCTTTAGTCCGCGCAATTGAATCAAAGTGTATGCATTTTTAAAATTAAACTTTGGCTTGTAATATCTATGCAATGCGTTAGTTGTTCTAAACAGGACGATATATCAAATTAAGGGTTATTGAATTTAGTATCCCACGTTCATTTATCATTTTTCAATAAGTCTACAAGTTTTTAAGACATTAAGATAAAACTTACAAAAACTATAATTTTCCCTTATGAATTCTCAATTCTTCATTACTTCAGCAACCATGTGAAAAATTCAAAAAAGTGAGACGAGATTTATTTCAAACGTTTTAATGTTTTCGGATGTTTATATTTAGATTTTGTCAGTTTTCAGATTGTGGTGAATGAAGTTAAACATGTATTTTGAAAGATTAGGAATCGTTTGATAAGCTAATAGTAGTTTCATGCATATAAGTATTTACATACAATAACATCCATTTATCCATTTATGCAGTCTTGAAAATTTTGTGCGGTTTCTAAATCTGCCGTTATATGAAAGTAGGGGACGTCCAAGAAGTGTTTAGATATACATAAATATTTTAGTTAATTCCATTATGTGAAAAAGTGAATGTAGGTAAATGCAATAGTCTTTAACATATCCTGGGAAATCCTTTTGAGGACTCTCCAATTGGACGATATTGCTTTGCATTTAGCTTGAACGAAAAAAGTCACTCCCTGGCACACTCTTCTGTAATCCGGTTCTATCATTTAAAAGTTATTTATACAATTGAAGAGACATTTTTTTAGAAAAAAAACTGGAGCTCCACCTAAGTTTTTCGATATAACTTTGGTAAATGTTACTCGATCGGTACGTAGTAATCACCAAATTGAAGGCGAGACTTAATGTTACTGTCATTTTTTTATATTTGCAATTTTTATATTGTATGCCTAAACATAAGTAAACTAATTAGTGTTTCTAGAAGTTGTGCCTATTCAGTGTTTCCATACTCATTTGCGTAAACAAAATCTTTCCACGATGATGGAAAATAATGGATTTTCTATTAGAGTTACCGAAATTGTTCCTAAATTTGCGAAAATTCCCATATTATAGCTAATATTAAAAAAAGACTAAAATATTTGGAACTAATCGCTAGTTAAAATGCACGCTAGCAATATTAATGCTGTTCTTTACATGTTTTGACTCTAGACCAGTGCAATTAGCAAGAGAACAATTCAAATTTTATTGAAAACAGATCACTTTGAGATTAACGGTAAGCTAAAGAGCTGGGGGAAATGAAATTTGACTTTTTCTTTTGGGTAAACGGATTCATTATCTAATAATATGCACCAAAACTTTTTGCGCGGGCTCTTACAACTAAAATAAAATACTAATATTTTGCAGGCTTGCTGTTGACTTCATGATACAATATATTTTCACTATTACCAAGGGATTTGAGAAAAATTAAATTTTCGACCCGCCCTAATGTACACCCAGAATACAGTGTTTTTTTATTTTTCATAATAAATTTTTTTCTCAAATGGCACCAAATTTTGAGTATGCAGTTCTGTAGTCCACTCAATTTCAGTATCACAAAGTTCAAGTTTTAAATGGCTATAAGTTACCGTTGATTTTAGAATTTTTTTCGCTGATGATGTCGCGTATTTCCTACGTATAACGAACGCGTGGTAGTATTTTTGTATGGGAAAAAATGCCGAAGAGTGTCAGTATGTAAAAAACTTATTCTGGTTGCTTAGCTCCTCCTAAACGAAACGATTTTAATGATAATTTTTTAATGATAATTTTTAGTGCGCGGGAGCCGAGTTATTGCTGAAAATCGTTGATTCGGAGGAACCAGGGATCAAAGCCAAATTACTCCTGTTAAATCAACCATCAGAACCATTGCGGTCCTTGCTTTACGGTGACTACACAGAATGTGGACCAATGAGACTCACCAGTTTAGAAATTGTCACCAACTGTACTACGCAGATTCAAGGACGATTCACCATCGAGCCACAAGGACTTCTTCCCGGTATAACGCTTTCGTCAGGTTATTTAAGACGGCAATGAAGGATATGCCTTCTGTCGACCACAAAACCAAACGTGAACGTGAATTGCTGGCGAAAACTTGGACCAAATGTTTCAATAAAAAAGCTAATTTTGGGAGGGACGAAGTTCGCCGGGTCTGCTAGTTTGGAATAAATATTGATGAACTGCTTAGCCACACTGCTCAAAAAATCTGAAATTCCGGTACATACACACATATAAATTCAAGGCCGTATTTAAAAAAGGTCGCCTAAATTCGACACTATTTATGCGATTGCAATAAATGAGGTATCAGTTTATTTGAAAATAGATTTAATTTCAGATAGTACTCCATATTTTGAAATTGTAGAAATTATCGATGGTAAAAATTTAAAAAATTAAGAAAATATGGGTCTGTTTTAATTTACCAGATAAAAAATCCCAACAAGCCTAGTCCGACAATAGATTTTTATACACCATTTTAAAGGTCCACATATTATCTTCTCAAATCATGTTCGATCTTTGAAACGGAATCAAAAATAGCCATTCAAAAACTCATAAATCTACAAAATCCGATTCTCTGTCCTAAATTGACAGGTCGAGAACTCTGAGTGACCTTTAAAAAATCTATAAAAGTAGGCAAAAATATTTCTCATAAAACCGAATAAAATTAGGGAGTAGGATCTTGAAATTTCCAAAAAAAGCATTTCCGATGGGCACCCTAATACATTAGACTGCATCACAAAAAAAAAAGTTGCGGGTTTTCCGCCGGGATTACAAAATTTATTATATTTTAAGACGTCCACCAAAATATTTCGGAAAAAGATTAAGATTTAAGCGAGCTGGACCGATTTGAAAATACCTCCAAAAATGGATTTTTTTATGAATAAAAATAGTCTTTTAAAGAACGGAAATTTCTGAGGAAAAATTACAACATTCGAATTTTAACATCGGACAAAGGAAACAAAACGGTTGCAATGGAAATAAATGACGACAACAGTAAAATGGCAGATATATTATGCGACTTGACTACGTATAGAATACAAAGACAGGATCCCACATCGAGACTACAAAATAAAAATAATATTTTAGTCAACAAACTTTTTAAAATGGAAATTATTTCAAAAGCCGAACGGAATAAGCTCACCTCAATCACCGCGTTACCTCCAAGAATTTATGGGCTCCCTAAGATACACAAAGAAGGAACACCGCTTAGACCCATTTGCTCATCCATTGGATCGCCATCATATGGTCTATGTAAATATATGTATTGTAAATATTTTAAAAAACTTAACGGTAAACTCAGTATATAATATCAAGAATACGCTGGATTTCAAGCACAGGACAAACAACACTTACATTTGTGACGATGAAAAGCTGATTTTTTTCGATGTGGTCTCACTTTTTCCGAGCATACCGATACAACTAGCACTTGACGTAATACAAGAAAAATGGACAATAATAAAATGGAAATAGTAACATTTTGTATTCAAGAAAATAGATACTTTAAATTTAACGACACGATATATACCCAGTTAAAAGGAATGCCAATGGATCCCCTGCCTCACTTGTCATTGCAAATATTATAATGGAAAAGTTGTTGGATAACACGATTAAAAAATTAGGACGACCACCGAGATTACTAACGAAATATGTGGATGATTTATTTGCCATAATAAATGAAAATGAGGTACAAAATACACTTGACGCACTGAATTCTTTTCACAGGAATATGAAATTCACAATAGAATTAGAGAGATTCGATCAATATTAAAAAAACAATGATTTCCCGGATAATATCATCATCACATTATTAAAAAGATCTAAATCGCAATTCAATAAATCCTACAATATTTAAATCAGTAACTTATGTCCCTCATCTGTCAGAATGCCTGACTAAATCAGACTGCTACAACAAAGATAAAATAAAAATAGCCCACAAACCTACAAAAAAATTAAAAAACATATTTAATAAAACGAAGTCAAAAATACCCGAATTGGAAAAAAGTAATGTTATTTATAAAATCCCTTGTAAAGGTAAAAACAACGAGTCATGTAACAGCCTATATGTAGGAACCACAAAATCAAAATTAAAAACTAGATTAGCACAACACAAATCGGACTTGAAACAATGTCAGCTTACAAATATCAAAAAAAAAACAGCACTCATGGCCCACTGTGTAGCTAGCGGCCACTCACCGAATTTAAGCGACGCTGCGATTCTACAACGAATTGTTCACTTAAAATCGGTACGCGTTCCAGCAATTCCTGTACGGCAATTGTTTGAACGTATTAAAAAGTTGCAATGCAGATCGTTAGACAATAGATCTACCATTATGAGGTTGAAATTTCATAGTACCGGCTTTTAATTTGACAGTTTTATTTGCGTTAGAAGTGGCTGCTCAAAAAATAACGTTGAACAAATTCGTTGAAAATCCGACACTCTCGAGATCAAATATTTAATTAAAATTAAGTATTCCAAAAACTTATAATTTTCCTCAAAAAATCAATGAATGGATTCCTTCTGCTTAAACTAACAGGGTAAGGTAATCATCAAAAAAAATCATTTCGCACCAGCTTAAGGATAAGGCTCTTTTCCTCAATTATAAAAAAAACAGCTTATCAGAAGAAGATCGCGCGAGAGAATTGGAAAACGATTATCCACAGTTCAGCGAATGGAAGCTATGGCAAGACTTAAACCTTATCGAGTTATAATATGTATAATTCTGTTAGATTAAATTAATTTTATAACAAAAACCTCACCCGTTTACTTTACCCCAATGTTCACACCAAATGCGGTATTTTTTTAGTAATGACTAAAAAACATGTTTAAAACTTTACTTCGGTCAACTCCCACGTTAAAAGTTTTAAGCTAAAAAGAAACAGGGTGATATCCTCTTAAAACTAAATTTATAGAAGTTGACACAGTTGTCAAAGGGATATGAAATGACGAGAGAATCGAAACAGTATCATTAAAACTCGATCAGCCTCCACAATGGGTCATATGATCCCAGAAATATGCTGGAAGGAGCACTTGCACAAAGTGTAAAGCCATTGTATCATTTACTTTATACCTTCAGTAAAGTTTTGGTTGGTTTTAATGAAAATTAACTATTCACAGGTAACTTTAAATCGGTTTGAAGCCAAAGATATGAATAAAGTTCTGGAACTCATCAATTTACGAATATGTCCTATTTACGTCAAATCGAAAAATACACGGTATTTATTCAAAACAAAATTAGTAGAGATACGCGAACTATGAAAACCATAAACTAAAGATAGTTTAGTGGAACAAGTTGACTACTCAAGTCTCTGGAACGGGTGTTCAGAGAAATTTTATCATTATCAAAGAAATTGTCTGTAAATATGAAACTTTCGCTAATATCTATCTATAGCGGAATTCGTCCCCTTATTTTAGTATATTAAATATTATTTTCTGAAAACCTGTTAAAAAGATATAACACATTTTAGGCGTACCGATTTTGAGTGAACAAATGCTTTACGATAGGCGCTTTACCTTAGAAATGTTACATATAATAAACACACCGGCAAACATAAGACTACAAGACGGACACTGAAAACTGCGCTCACTTGTACAGACACTTGCTTACAAACAAATCGACAGTACCAAACTCCACGTCAAACAGTGCGGACGTGTAAATTAATGTATGTATACATTCTGTTTTTAATTACACTATGCGACAGTAAAAATCGGGATGGGATGAAACCTACGGGAAATGTTATATCGGTCAAAAACAAGTTATACGTGGCCCGGCGTTACGCTGGGTCACGTCTAGGAATCGAGTTATGTCGATTTGAAGTTAGTAACTATCATATAGGGGAAATTGTCACAAATTAAAAATTACAATTCCTTTAATCTGTTCATATAACGTTTTTCTATATAATCAACAGTTTTGCCGGTAAAAATAAATGTATGAAGAAAAAAAAAATTATTTTTGCCTAAAAATTATTTTTTTTTTTAAATTCATAAAAAATCCAAAACGGAAAAACGTTATATGAACAGATTAAAGGAAATGTAATTTTTAATTTTTTTAAATTTGTTTGAGCAAAATCGGACTAGTGGTTCTCGAGTTATGTCAAAAAAAAGACCACCAAAGGTGGCAATTTCCCCTATATGATAGTTACTAACTTCAAATCGATATATCTCGATTCCTAGACGTGACCCAGCGAAACGCCGGGACACGTATAACTTCTTTTTTACCGATATAACTTTCCCCGGTAGTTTGAACCCTTCCCGATCACTGACCCCTACCATTTGTCTCACAGTGTTATTGTTTTTCGAATTTGTATTTACGTATATTTTATGTTTTACATGTTTGTCAATAGTTGCCCTGAGGACGGTTACCGAAGCGTAATCGAAATATATCGGAAACAAACACCAAAAAACTTGTGTTTTCATAAAAAAAATACTAAATTATAAGTAGAAAGGTTATAAGTAGAAAGATCGCTAAAACCATCAGTATTTCTATTTTTAGTTCGTAATTATTCCTTACTTGGCGCCCCTTGTCTTTTAGGTCGTCGTATATTATGCATGAACAATTAATTTTTTTGCCGTTTGGCTTGTTTTGTGCATTAAAAATGTTTTTCATTTNACAAGACGGACACTGAAAACTGCGCTCACTTGTACAGACACTTGCTTACAAACAANGCATGAACAATTAATTTTTTTGCCGTTTGGCTTGTTTTGTGCATTAAAAATGTTTTTCATTTTGTCGTTTAATTGTTTTTTGTTTAAACAGCCTTATTAAAAAAATAGGGACTTGGAAAGCGGTTTAAAACTTGGTTAAAAATAATAAAAACAATTAATTGTTTTGTGGGTGCTTCGCTAAATTTATATAAAGTTAGCAAAACACCTTATATCTAAANCTGTTTTTAATTACACTATGCGACAGTAAAAATCGGGATGGGATGAAACCTACGGGAAATGTTATATCGGTCAAAAACAAGTTATACGTGGCCCGGCGTTACGCTGGGTCACGTCTAGGAATCGAGTTATGTCGATTTGAAGTTAGTAACTATCATATAGGGGAAATTGTCACAAATTAAAAATTACAATTCCTTTAATCTGTTCATATAACGTTTTTCTATATAATCAACAGTTTTGCCGGTAAAAATAAATGTATGAAGAAAAAAAAAATTATTTTTGCCTAAAAATTATTTTTTTTTTTAAATTCATAAAAAATCCAAAACGGAAAAACGTTATATGAACAGATTAAAGGAAATGTAATTTTTAATTTTTTTAAATTTGTTTGAGCAAAATCGGACTAGTGGTTCTCGAGTTATGTCAAAAAAAAGACCACCAAAGGTGGCAATTTCCCCTATATGATAGTTACTAACTTCAAATCGATATATCTCGATTCCTAGACGTGACCCAGCGAAACGCCGGGACACGTATAACTTCTTTTTTACCGATATAACTTTCCCCGGTAGTTTGAACCCTTCCCGATCACTGACCCCTACCATTTGTCTCACAGTGTTATTGTTTTTCGAATTTGTATTTACGTATATTTTATGTTTTACATGTTTGTCAATAGTTGCCCTGAGGACGGTTACCGAAGCGTAATCGAAATATATCGGAAACAAACACCAAAAAACTTGTGTTTTCATAAAAAAAATACTAAATTATAAGTAGAAAGGTTATAAGTAGAAAGATCGCTAAAACCATCAGTATTTCTATTTTTAGTTCGTAATTATTCCTTACTTGGCGCCCCTTGTCTTTTAGGTCGTCGTATATTATGCATGAACAATTAATTTTTTTGCCGTTTGGCTTGTTTTGTGCATTAAAAATGTTTTTCATTTTGTCGTTTAATTGTTTTTTGTTTAAACAGCCTTATTAAAAAAATAGGGACTTGGAAAGCGGTTTAAAACTTGGTTAAAAATAATAAAAACAATTAATTGTTTTGTGGGTGCTTCGCTAAATTTATATAAAGTTAGCAAAACACCTTATATCTAAAAAAATACCAGAGCGACAAAATTATTTTTTCCACAACTAATTAACGGCAAAAAACCGGCAAATTCATGGGTATATGCGACATTTTTTTCTTGATGTTGTTTCGCTAACTTTATACACCTCATCAACAGGCCATGGATATATCAAGAAGAAGTGGGACGAATTAAAAAGAACACAAGTGGAACATAAATGACCCCGTTTGAGCGGGAAAACTCTTTCTTCCTGTTGAACAGCAGGATTTAACCCTTCAACCGAAGCCAATAGTGTTTCCATTATAAACCCTCTTTGCATTTCAAACCTATTTTTGTATTGGTCAACGCAAAAGTTCTTATTAGGCGTCGCGAAGCAAGCTAGGCATTTGCTAGTTTCAAATAAAATTGTAAAACGATTTTTTGTTTGTACACACATACATAAATACATATGCATTTATGTAGTTTACGTGAATTAAGAGTAAATAAAAAATAACTTAAAACAAGTAAGAAAGTCTAAGTTCGGGTGGAGCCGAACATTAAATACCCGGCGCAAGTATTAAATATATGTTTTTTCACCTTTCCGAAAACTACCGCTAGATGGTAAGCCGCGTGTATCAATTTTGAGTAAATTAGCGTCCTTAAATTTCGAAATATTGCAATTTCAAGCATTTCTGAAATTTACCGTTATATGAAAAGCGGCCGTAATTTTAGTCCGATTTCAATAATTTTCAACGTTTTGCAAGCACAATAAAAATACCGAGTTTGGTACAAATTGGTAGAAGGGTTACCGATATACATATATGTGATCATAAGTGGGCGGTGTCACGCCCATTTTCCAAAATTTTACCATAAGCGTATTCTTGGTAAAGAATTGTTGCAAGCGTCAATTTTGATAAATTAGCTTTATATTTACTGATTTATCGAAGATTTCGTATTTCTCTAAAAAACCCTGTGGACTGTGGGCGTGGTTATTGTCCGATTTTAAAAATTTTCGGCCAATTGGTATGCTGTATAAAGGCCAAAAACTGTGCCAAGTTTGGAAGAAATTGGTGCAGCGGTTACCAAGATATACACATGTAACCATAAGTGGGCGTGGCTACGCCCATTTTCCAAAAATTTATAACATTCTTATTTTTCGACTAAAAATTGTTGTAAGTATCAACTTTGAGTGAGTAATCTTCAGTAGTTACTAAAATATCGCAGTTTTCGTATTTCCGAAAATCACCGTTATATGGGATGTGGGCGTGGTTATTGTCCGATTTTTTAAATTTTCGG
>NW_016157165.1:512847-517063 GCF_001687245.7 Rhagoletis zephyria | reverse complement strand
ATACATTTGTCTATATCTATCTCGATTCGTTTTGGCTGTTACAAACAACCGTTATGTGAACAAAATTAATATACCCTTGTGCACAAGTGCGCTCGGGTATAAATATAAGGCATTACATAAAATAAAGTAAATAAAATAAAACAGAATAAAAGAAAAAGCAATAAAAATAAATATATAAAATAAACAAAATAAAAGAATATAAAATAAACAAAAACTTCAACAATATAAAGTATGTAATCAAAAAATAAATAAATAAACAAAAAATAAAACAAACTAAAAAAAAAGTAAAACAAACTAAAAGTAAAGTAAATAAAAAATATTAATAATGAAAAAAAAACCTTATTAAAATACAATTAGTATGAATATAACATTAACTAATGGAAACAAGTAAGAAAGTCTAAGTTCGGGCGGAGCCGAACATTAAATACCCGGCGCAAGTATTAAATATATGTTTTCCACCTTTCCGAAAGCTACCGCTACAAGATAAGCCGGCGTGTATAAATTTTAAGTAAACTAGCGTCCTTAAATTTCAAAATATTGAAATTTCAAGCATTTCTGAAATTTACCGTTATATGAAAAGCGGCCGTAATTTTAGTCCGATTTCAACAATTTTCAATGGTTTACTTTTATGTGGCAAGCACAATAACCATACCGAGTTTGGTACAAATTGCTAGAATGGTTACCGATATACTTATATGTGATCATAAGTGGGCGGACCTGTTGCACCACTGAGTATATCGAAATCGTGTGTGTTACGATTGGCCCAATGGATGTGATTTTCCAGTATTATTATGCATTAAAGCTTCATTCGTAGACACCATGGTTGAGTTGTGCAGGGTAAATCTCAAATCACCACCGATAAATCAACTACCAGAACCATTGCGCGTCTTTTACTGTAATATTTAATTTAAAATAATTTTTAAAAAGGTGGCAACTCTTGTGAAAGACTTAAAAATTATTCAAAACTTTCGAACTATATTCTTAACAATATTTCGTTAGACAATCATATTTTATTTCTTCAGATAGCTTGCGTGTTATTAATTTAAATTTGACTCTCCAAACAGGTGGCAACCCTTTTCAAAATATATTCGAGGTACAGCTTTTTAAGCCTTCTTTTGACTTCCATTTTTTAATTTTTAAATAAAGATCTCCCTTAATTGAAGTTGAATTTGATTTTTTTAAAAGGTGGCAGCCCTCATCCATGAGTATATCTCCATACCAAGTTCCAGTAATCTATCAGAAATATTTCCTGAGAAATGCAGTATGGAAAATTCCGTTTGTATGGGATGTGCCATGCCACCTTGTCTAATCGAGAATACATTTATCCTATATTTTAAGTTGGGCTAAATGACAGCAGTGTACATGATAATCGGTTGAGTAGCTAAAGCGTGAAAGTGTAGCAAACAAACAAACTCACTTTCGGATTTATAACATTAGTAAGGATTTACTTTTAAATCACTTTAATACATGTATACGTATGTATGTATGTTCATTATACTGCATCACCAAAAAAAAAATTTGCGGTTTTTCCGCTGGGAGTACAAAATCTATTATATTTGAAGATGTCCACCAAAATATTTCGGTAAAATATTAAGATTTACCTGAGCTGGACCGATTTGAAAATACCTCCAAAAATGGAGTTTTTTATGAATAAAAATAGTTTCTTAAAGGAATTTTTAAAAAATCCCCTCAGATGACAAAACAAAATCTGCATACAAATATTTAAAAATCTTTTCAACGGAATCGTAATAATGGGATTTTTCATGCCCTTTTTAAAATTTTTTCAAAGATTGGTTTAAGAAAAACTTGAATAACTGGGACACTCTCTCACGCTTTTTAGTTCTGTGCAAAAAAAAGATCATTGATGTCCCAATTATTATTATTTTTTCAAATACGAACACATCATAATTCAACTTGGAATGACAACCAAATTGAGCATTAAAATTTGTTCACTTATGTCCAAATTAACGACTTAAACATATTAAATGGGATTAATCCAGTTAAATGAGCAAAACGTATTCGGAAACAAGTTAAATCCCATACAATTGTTGCTGAAAAATTTAATTCGTTTGAAAACCAGTTCAGCGCAGACTTGTATCAGGAAGCCTTCTGCTTCAGCCAATCAGAAAGACCCAAAACCTTCCATTTGACACGCCAACACTCAAAAGATTTATATTCTCAAAAATATTCAAAACTAAAAATTATCAAAAAATATCAAAATTGTATGAATGTTTGCCCGTCAAAGATGTCAATGCGATAATTAGTTATTTCTCATCATGCCCTATCGTACGTAGAGATAAATAATGATTCAATAATTAAACGTTTGCTCATTATTGACATTCGAGTTTTGACACTTCCTTAACTCCCTTACAAAAGCTTTGTACACACACAGGAACCCACACGAAATGCCTTGCTAAGGGAGCCGATTTTCTCAAGAGGGAGCGAGAAAACTGTTTTCTGAGAAAACCTTTTATTATTGAATCATGGATATAAATAACCGTATGCGTTAATATCATAAAGCAGACATTTACACGAAGCCAATTATAACACAAAAAATTTATATTGAATATTTTTTTTGGAATTTTTATTGGTAATCAAACAACTTGAAAGAAAAATTGGCGATAGGCAATTTGCAGTGTGGGTGTATAGGTAAAACAGGGTGAGTGTATGCAGATTGAAACAAACTTGGAAATATTTTTATTGAAATGCATAAATGTCTGAATTGAATTAATCTCAAAGGTATTTACATTTTTTACAACCGTTTTTTTATACAATACTTTAATTGTATGATGATTGTTTTGCTGCCTTTCAAATGGGCTGTCAGGTTGATACAATCTATACCGATTTTTCTAAAGCCTTTGACAGAATCTCACAGGCACCCTGAAATTGTGCATATGGAAACTGTGCATATGAAATAATGCATATGAAAAAAACCGAAATAATGCATACGAAAAAAACCGAAAGAATGCATATCAAAAAACCGAGATAATGCATATATGCACAGTTTCGGTTGAAACCCGCAATAATGCATATTAGAAAAACTGAAATTATGCATATGCACTCTTTCATTTGAAAACCGAAATAATGCATATGAAGAAAACCGAAATAATGCATATATGGACAGTTTCGGTTGAAAACCGAAATAATGCATATGCACATACCGAAATAATGCACACTTTCGTTTGAAAACCGAAATAACGAATATGAGAAAAACGAAGTAATGCATACATGCACAGTTTCGGTTCAAAACCGAAATAATGCATATGACAAAAACCGAAATAGTGCGTACATGAAAACGAACTTCTTTCTGAGTAGGCGGCCTTCGGCCGCGCTTAGGGATTATAACCCTTACTAAGTAGAATTCTCCTTTCTGTGTTGCCGGAAAAGGGGACCGGAAGTATTTTAGCGCAGAACTTCTTTTTGCGTAGGCGGCCTTCGGCCGCGCTTAGGGATTATAACCCTTACTAAGTATAATTCTCCTTTCTGTGTTGTCGGAAAAGAAGGGCGGAAGTATTTTTCCGCATAACTTCTCTCTGCGTAGGCGGCCTTCGGCCGCGCTTAGGGATTATAACCCTTACTAAGTATAATTCTCCTTTCTGTGTTGTCGGAAAAGAAGGGCGGAAGTATTTTTNAGGGATTAAAACCCTTACTAAGTAGAAGTAAATAATTCATATTAGAAAAAACGAAATTATCCATATGCACACTTTCGTTAGAAAACCGAAATAATGCATATAACAAAAACCAAAATAATGCATGCATGCACAATTTCGGTTCAAAACCGAAATAATGCATGCATGCACAATTTCGGTTCAAAACCGAAATAATGCATATGGCAAAAACCGAAATAAAGCAACATGCACAGTTTCGGATGAAAACCGAAATAATGCATATAACAAAAATCGAAATAATGCATGCATGAACAGTTTCGGTTGGAAACCGAAATAATGCATATGAAAAACCCGAAGTAATGCATACATGCACAGTTTCGGTTGAAAACCGAAATAATGCATATGAGAAAATACCGAAATTTCGTTTTAAAAGCGAAATAATGCATACGAAACAAGTAAGAAAGTCTAAGTTCGGGCGGAGCCGAACATTAAATACCCGGCGCAAGTATTAAATATATGTTTTCCACCTTTCCGAAAGCTACCGCTACATGATAAGCCGGGGTGTATACATTTTAAGTAAATTAGCGTCCTTAAATTTCGAAATATTG
>NW_016157165.1:510919-511208 GCF_001687245.7 Rhagoletis zephyria | reverse complement strand
GGAAAAAAGTTTCAGTTTGACACAAATAAAAATTTACTCGATGTTTGTTGTGTTTACTTTCTTCTTTTATTTGCATATATTAAGCATAAAAATACGTACATATTTACATAAGTTAGTTACTAAAGTAAATAATACATATGTATGTGGTGGTTAGAATTTCCTAAAAAACAACGATGAAACAGGAACAGTCGGCGAAAGCCCANCCCGCACCGAAACAACTCGCGGTGATAGAAAAACTGAGACAAACAAATCTGTGCATGTCATAGCACACACTTTTCTTTCTCTACCT
>NW_016157165.1:509231-510695 GCF_001687245.7 Rhagoletis zephyria | reverse complement strand
CATTCAAACGATTCAATAAGTGGGACTGTGTGCATTGCGCAGCTGGTGCTCTTCGTATGTGAAACACATATTTGCTCAGAGAGCGCTCAGCATTCTTTAGGGGTGGCTCACAAGCACGAATATGTTCCACTCTCAAACCAAATCTTGGTTGCCTCAACTAAGATTTGGTAACTATGACTAAACCATGTGTTGAAAGAAAGCTTATCTGCATTAGCAGAGCTTAATAACATCCTTTTATGAACCATGCGTTAAGTTGAATGGAATTTGTAGAAATATGCTTCAAAGAAATATTTATTAGTATTAACCAAACCCTTCAACTAAATTAACGATTTGTTACAACCTAGATGAATATTAGAAGCTTTAATATATTTAGTTATAATAACCAATCCATATAATTACCCAATCCTTGGTAACAGTTCCCAAATATTGTCAAAATTCGGGACCTAAATATCTTTAGTTGTCGAAACTAATCCTTTTTCTCTGTGCATTTGTTCCAACCTCTGGTATCCCCCAGGGACGTATACTGGGTCCGCTGCTTTTCATTCTATTTGTGAATGACATAGAATCGTACTTTTCTTCAGCTAAANTAATTACCCAATCCTTGGTAACAGTTCCCAAATATTGTCAAAATTCGGGACCTAAATATCTTTAGTTGTCGAAACTAATCCTTTTTCTCAGTGTNGGTATCCCCCAGGGACGTATACTGGGTCCGCTGCTTTTCATTCTATTTGTGAATGACATAGAATCGTACTTTTCTTCAGCTAAATTCCTAATGTATGCGGATGATTTAAAAATCTACTCGGTTATAAAAAATGCTCGAGACTCAAGTAATCTGCCAGCGGAGCTCGATATGTTGTACCTTTGGTGCACTAAAAACAAATTGGCGCTTAACATTAAGAAATGCCCCCAAATGAAGTTTTCTTCATAATCCTATCCGTAACACCTATCGTATTTCGTCAACAAATCTAGACTCGGTGAATGAGGTCAAAGACCTGGGGGTATATTTTGATGCAAAATTTAGTTTTGTTACATATGTTAATTATGTTGTCTCTAAATCTTACTCGATGCTCGCGTTTCTACGGCGCAATAGTTCTTCGTTTTCAGATCCGTACACTTTGAAACTATTGTATTCGTCCTTTGTCCGTTCGATATTAGAGTATGCCGTTTTCATTTGGAGGCCTTACCATCAAAAACATATAAATCGATTAGAATCTGTACAGAAGGCATTTATCCGGTTTGCCCTACGCTCTCTGCACTTCTCTGAACCTAAGCCTGAGTACAGCTCTCGCTGTCAGTTGATCAACCTAATGACACTGCACAACAGACGAATACTTTTATCAACCTGTTTTCTATTTGACATAATCTCGGGCACTGTTGATTGTCCAGTACTGTTAGGTAAAATTAATTTCAGTGTTCCTTGTAGAATGTTGCGTCATTATGAGGTGTTTTATGTTGTCACCAGCA
>NW_016157165.1:506608-509221 GCF_001687245.7 Rhagoletis zephyria | reverse complement strand
TAATATTAATTGTAGTTTAAAGTCTTGCTGCTAATTTGTGTAGCT
Organism: Rhagoletis zephyria; assembly: GCF_001687245.7. NCBI lineage: Eukaryota > Metazoa > Arthropoda > Insecta > Diptera > Tephritidae > Rhagoletis > Rhagoletis zephyria. The sequence continues at coordinate 509,176 of NW_016157165.1, read as the reverse complement.
AAAAACCCCGAAAATTCAATAAATCTTATTTTAATGAAGAAAAAAATTTTGGTAGTTTCGAAACTGATTTGGTAGGCGTTGTGGTACCTAAAAATACTTTCAAGTGGCAACACTGCTCACAAGTCTAAATCGGAATAGTTTAGGTTCAGTTATTCAAGTTTTTCTTATACCAATCTTTCAAAAAATTTAAAAGCAGCATAAAAAATCTCAATTTGATTCCGTCGAATATTTTTACAAATTTTTTAAAAATATTTTTTATGCAAATTTTTTAAGTTAAACCCGTTTTTTCATTCGAGGGGATCTTTTTCAAAAAAATCTTTAAGGAACTATGTTTATTCATAAAAAACTCCATTTTTGGAGGTATTTTCAAATAGGTCCAGCTCACGTAAATCTTAGTGTTTTTCCGAAATATTTTGGTGGACGTCTTAAAATATAATAGATTTTATAATTCCAATGGAAACATAGTACCGTTTTTTTTGTATGGGGAGTGATGTCCCACTGGGAAAATAGGTAAGCACCTTACGAGGTAAGCCATGTTTTCTTTCAGTTTTTAGTACCAAAATTGTCATCATGGCCAATGTCATCTACTAGTAAAGCCCAAATGAACACTTCCGACGACACATTACGTTGCCAGTTGCAAAATAACGTGCAGCCGAAGTTATTTCCAAGCACCGAACTACTCCGAGCGACTGCTCTGCATTACGCGTAACTTACTTTGTAAAGCGGCTCAGAAGTATGTCTGATACCAAATGTACATTCTAAGTTCCTACTTACATAAGGCGGCCACGTCTTAAGAAGCATAAGCGCAATGTGTTCACCAAATATGGTTGAGATCGCTCAAGTAGTTTTGGAGATACGCATATATAATATAAGTGGGCGGTACCACCCCCATTTTCCTAAAATTTCTTAAATACACTTTTTTGCTAAAGAGCGATTGTATATATCAATTTTGAATAAATATTGATAAAATGCTTAGCCACACTATTGAAATAATCGTATTTAAAAAAAGTCGCCTAACTTAAACAATTTTTATGCGGTTGCAATAAATGATCTATCAGTTTATTTAAAAATAGATTTAATTTAAGATAGTAATCCATATTTTGAAATTGTAAAATTATTGATTGTAAAAATTAAAAAAAAATAAAAGAAATATGGGTCTGTTTTTAATTAACCCGATAAAAAACCCCAACAAGCCTAGTCGGACAATAGATTGTTATATACGATTTTAAAGACCTATGTATCCTCTTCTCAGATCATATTCGATCTTTGAAATCGAATCGAAAATAGTCATTCAAAAACTCTCTAAATAACCTTTAAAAAATCTATTAAAATAGGCAATAATATTTCTCATAAAATCGAATAAAATTAGGGGGTAGGATCTTGAAATTTCCAAAAAAAGCATTGTCGATACATCACTCCCCATACAAAAAAACCGGTACTGTGTTTCCATTGGAATTATAAAATCTATTATATTTTAAGACGTCCACCAAAATATTTCGGAAAAACATTAAGATTTACGTGAGCTGGACCTATTTGAAAATACCTCCAAAAATGGAGTTTTTTATGAATAAAAATAGTTCCGTAAAGATTTTTTTGAAAAAAATTCCCTCAAATGAAAAAATGGTTTAAACTTAAAAAATTTGAACAAAAAATATTTTAAAAAAAATTTTAAAAAATTTTCGACGGAATCATAATAATGAGGTTTTTAATGCTGTTTTTAATTTTTTTGAAAGATTGGTATAAGAAAAACTTGAATAACTGAACCTAAACTACCTACCCTACCAAATCAATTTCGAAATTACCAAAATTTTTTTCTTCATTAAAATGAGATTTATTGAATTTACGGGGTTTTTAGCTACACAAATTAGCAGCAAGACTTTAAACTACACATAATATTGTTTATAGTATTGGTTAACCATTAATCCTAATCTTTAAGGTTATACAAAACAAATTCGGGCCTTTAAATAAAGTAATTAAAGTATTGTATAAAACAACTTTTGTAAAAAATGTAAATATCTTTGAGATTAATTCAATTCATTGATGCATTTCAATAAAACAATTTCCAAATTGTTTCAATTTGCATACACTCACCCTGTTTTACTTATACACTCACACTATGCAAATTGCCTATCACCAATTTTTCTTTCAAGTTGTTTGATTACCAATATAAATTAAAAAAAAAAAAATATTCAAAATAAATTTTTTGTGTTATAATTGGTTTTGTGTAAATGTGTGCTTTATGATATTAACGCATACGGTAACTTATCTCTACGTACGATAGGGCATGATGGGAAATCTATATATATATATATATTAATACGCTAACATAAATTTTGTCTCCGTTCGTTTGGCGATTCTACCGAACCGATTTCAAAACCAAGAACACCATTTTTCCGTAGATGAGCAGAGTTTTTATGGTTTCAAAATTGGTTGAAAATTACGGCCAAAACCGTCGTTTAAACATTTTCAAATTGTGTATACATGTTGCTGCAACATGTTCAATTTGACATGTTTCGCCTGTTGTTTCACTACACATTTGAAATTAAGCTTTGAAATAAAGATAAATAT
>NW_016157165.1:495456-500420 GCF_001687245.7 Rhagoletis zephyria | reverse complement strand
GAAGCGAAGTTTATGGAATTTTCAAAATATATCGATTTATCGAAATTTCAAGGTTATATAAGCTTATCGAATTATCACTGCTTATCGAATTTAATCGTCTGAACAGAGTTTAACAGAGTGAACAGAGAGTTATCAAAATGTTTAGATAGTTTTCGAAAAATGTGGAGATGTCAAAAGTAAAAATTTATAAAGGTATCCAAAGTTTTTACATTTTTGAGTTATCGAAATTTATCGAGCCATCGAATTTCACAGTTATCGAAATTGGTCGAGTTAACGAATTTTGTTGAGTTATCGAATTTTAGTGTTCTTGAAATTCATCGAACTATCGATATGTATCAAATCATTGAAATTTATCGATAAACTTGAATGTATCGGGTCAATTACAAGTCCTGCCGAAGTCCTCCAAGGACCTTCTCAGAAAAAAAAAATTGGTAATGTTTTAGCAGAGATTTTTCGGTTAGTTAATTTGTACCGTATAAGTTTTGCTACGTGTTAAGAAAAACTGTCGAATTTCGACAGTAACTGGCACTCTAGTAACTAATTATCGCATTGACCTCTTTGACGGGCAAACATTCATACAACTTTGATATTTTTTGATAATTTTTAGTTTTGAATATTTTTGAGAATATAAATCTTTTGAGTGTTGGCGTGTCAAATGGAAGGTTTAGGCTCTTTCTGATTGGCTGAAGCAGAAGGCTTCCTGATACATGTCTGCGCTGAACTGGTTTTCAAACGAATTAAATTTTTCAGCAACAATTGTATGGGATTTAACTTGTTTCCGAATACGTTTTGCTCATTTAACTGGATTAATCCCATTTAATATGTTTAAGTCGTTAATTTGGACATAAGTGAACAAATTTTAATGCTCAATTTGGTTGTCATTCCAAGTTGAATTATGATGTGTTCGTATTTGAAAAAATAATAATAATTGGGACATCAATGATCTTTTTTTTGCACAGAACTAAAAAGCGTGAGAGAGTGTCCCAGTTATTCAAGTTTTTCTTAAACCAATCTTTGAAAAAATTTTAAAAAGGGCATGAAAAATCCCATTATTACGATTCCGTTGAAAAGATTTTTAAATATTTGTATGCAGATTTTTTAAGCTTAATCTGTTTGTCATCTGAGGGGATTTTTTCAAAAATTCGTTTAAGAAACAATTTTTATTCATAAAAAACTCCATTTTTGGAGGTTGTTTCAAATCGGTCCAGCTCACATAAACCTTAATATTTTTCCGAAATATTTTGGTGAGGTGGACATCTTCGAATATAATGTTATCCCAGCGGGAAAACCGCAATTTTTTTTGGTGATGCAGTATAATGAACATACATACGTACATATGTATGTATGTAATTTAAGTGATTTAAAAGTAAATAAAATATAAATTCGTAAACTGAAATTTGAAATTTTTGTACAGAAAATTATAGTAAAGTTAATATACTATAGGTTGAAGAAAGTACACAAAAAGTAAAACAATGTAAAGACAAAATTTTTGGTATATTAAAAATTAAAGGTAATAAAGGAAACAATTTAAATAAATTAAACTAAAATAACCACAATTTTTTCTTTACATTTATTTACTTTTTCTTTACTGTCTTGACTTTATAGTATATTAATTTTATTTAATTGTACTTTATTTAATTTAATTTAATTTAATTTTCTATTTGGTTTACTTTTACACTGCTATTTTTTTATTACATTTTTTCCTTTAGTTTATGTTATATTCATACTAATTGTATTTTAATAAGTTTTTTTTTTATTATTAATATTTTTTATTTACTTTACTTTTAGTTTGTTTTACTTTATTTTTATAGTATGTTTTATTTTTTGTTTATTTATTTATTTTTTGATTACATATTTTATATTGTTTAAGTTTTTGTTTATTTTATATTCTTTTATTTTGTTTATTTTACATATTTATTTTTATTGCTTCTTCTTTTATTCTATTTCATTTTATTTACTTTATTTTATGTAATGCCTTATATTTTAAGTTATTCTTTATTTACTCTTAATTCACTTAAACTACACAAATGCATTATGCAAATATATATTTATGTATGTGTGTACAAACAAAAAATCGTTTTAAAATTTTATTTGAAATTTGAAAATAACATAACTCATAAAGTATGTATGCACATTACTTTTGTTTTGGATGCAAAAATAAAAAATAAATAAAATAAATATTTGGCGCTTATCCCTTTGCTAGTGCTTAATCGAGTTCCTCTTCCGATTTATAGTGCACGTCTTAATGTTTTCACACAAAGAGGAAGGACCTACAATTTAACACGGCCTCCGAACGGCAAATGGTTTCAGATCCAAAAACACAGCAATTAACTATAACCGGGCTGTTTAGCAATGTTAATTAAAAATATATTTTCATGATCATGTTCAAAAAAGTATAAAAATTAAAAATCTCAGTCCTACTTTTCCAATTCCTGCGCGGCATTGCTACATCAAAAATTTGTATTTTGTTGCACGTCTACCTTGCGATTAACCGCTTCAAATTTATTATTTTTCTTTTTTAATTAAACTTTTCATAAATAACTATAATTTGCCGAAGCCAGCGTTCTTCAGTTATTATTTTTGTTTTATTTATTACATAAAATCTTTTATATTTCACTATATGTATTAAATTTTGAATAGCAGTTGTCTGCTAGCATAAAATATAATGCACATTTACTTGAATGTTATGCATATAATGCACATTTTACATAAAAATATAGGCGAAATAAAATATTTAAAACTATATGTGTAATTGAATCAAAATTGTGTTGCGATTAAAAAAACAACCATAATTACATAAAAAAATAAAATAAATTAACAATTAAAAGAAAAACAGATTTAAAAAAAAAATTGCAGGTAATACCATTACCCATGCCTTTGCAGCTTGCTAAATACGCAATACTGTCGTGGACTTAGCGTGTAACTCCTAACTAAAGTACCCATATTTCTTTATATCTTTTAACTGTTATATTTTTTTTTCGATGAGTTTAATTTGGTTGAAATTGTAATATTTTTTAGGCTTTTCTGATCTAACCGTTGTGTAAATAAAAAGACTTTATTTAGGGTTTTTTGACTATATGGAGGCAGGTAGAAGAAAGTCATGGTGACACTTGACACAAAAACCCGGTTGGGCTTAGAGAGGGAAAAGTAAAATTCATAAATACAAAATTTCACATTATTTACTCACCGCCTCTCTCCACCAATGGCATATTTCCAAAAAAATATTGGAATTGCCGCGTTACCGATGAATCAGTTTAATTGCTTTTGGCGCTGAACCCATTGCAGGAAGGGTTTCTTTTTCGACTGTAATCAATTATCTAAATGTCGTGGAATACTCAGGTGAAGGTATTTATCATTTATTTGGTATTTTCCTATTTTTTTTATCAAAAAAGTTTCTTTGAAATGTAGATGCTAACGATTATTAGTAAAAAAAAGTATGAGTACCGGTCCGTCAGGTCTTGAGATTAGACGCATGTTTTAGAGAATTTTATGTAGTTTTCGAATATATAATTGGAACTTTGCGCGCGACTTAGCAAATATATGTAATTTTGATTTTCTTAATTTTTGATTTTCAACTTCTTTTTTTCATAATTCCGCGAAAACAACTTTTCAAAGGGCAAAATCTCACCAAACATTGGGAAAAAGAGACCATGAACACCTATACAATTTTAAAGTATAACCTTTGTTTTCTGATAGTGGAATGCGGAAACAAAAATTAACCGAAATTCCATCACATTTAATGACTTGGCCCATATTTTGTGTGAGTTTTGGACATTATAGTGACCCAATCCTCCCCATATTTTAAATTTAGGGTTTTCTAATAAAAGAGAGAGTACAAACTAAATTTCATTAAAATCGGATGAAATTTAATGTTTCCGCCCATAAGAGTGGAGGGCGTGGCAATTATTCCATCTTTACCGAATGTCATAATTCCCTATTCCTAAATAAAATTAGAGCACATGTCAAGTTTCACCAAAATCGGTGGAGGTTTACTATTATTTCCACCTGCCTCCATATAGTCGAAACACTGTGCGACGTTTCGCTGAGATTTTTAGCATCTTCAGGGGATTTTTTTTGTTTATTTACCTGCGCAGCAATAAATATAAGACATTAACAAAACAGCAACAAAAAACTAATAAACATATGGATACATAAAAATAAATAAAATAAATGGTAAAGTTTAACACAAAAGAGTTATTAACTTACATTACATTTAACATATATATGGCGGATACTGCCAGCAAAAAAAAAATTACAAAAATTAACGGGATTTTATAGCAGCTTGAAACTTGCACTTCATTATACTAGTATTAAATGGTCTACTGCATACCAAAATTCTAATTAAAAAATGTGAAATTTTGGTAAAAATAAGCAGAATTTTTCTAATTTTTGTCCAAAGTTTGAAATCTGAATATATATGGTGTTTGTTGTATACCAGCTAGACTGTTATAAACAAACTAGCCAATGCCCGCTTGCTTCGCGGCACCTAATAAGAACTTTTACGTTGGCCAATGCAAAAGAGCGTTTAAAAGCAAAAATAGTCTGTTAAGTCAAAATTTTTAGTTTGAGTTGAAACCATTAAAGTGCAGTATCCTTCTCCCACATAGGCCAAGAATACTAACGCTGTGATACCATATGGAATACTAATCCCTTTCGATGTCATGAGCTTTACCGATGCACTGTGTTGCGGCTAGTGGAAAAGTAACTTTTTTCCGATTATTTTTTTCAGTGTTTTTAATGATGCAATTTTGTCACAGACATTCCAAGTAAACAAAAAACACATAAAACTTATTTTTATGTTGGCCCGTTGATTTTTAATTGATTTTAGAAGTCAAATATACAAAATTTTCACGAAAAGAGGGGATTTCAGGGCTGTATTCAAAATGATCTCATTTGATTTTGGTGACAGATATTTTGATTCGGAAAAAAAATCTGCCTTCGGACAAGTATCTTCTGTAAAAAAA